>NC_092722.1:85528810-85700975 GCF_047496885.1 Scyliorhinus torazame
GGAGATTGTGTATTGAGTAGGAGAGGTCTTGAATGAGTATTTTTCTTCTGCATTTACAAATGAGAGGGGCGATATTGTTGGAGAGGACAGTGTGAAACAGATTGGTAAGCTCGAGGAAATACTTGTCAGGAAGGAAGATGTGTTGGGCATTTTGAAAAACATGAGGATAGACAAGTCCCCCAGGCCTGACGGGATATATCCAAGGATTCTATGGGAAGCAAGAGATGAAATTGCAGAGCCGTTGGCAATGATCTTTTCGTCCTCACTGTCAACAGGGGTGGTACCAGGGGATTGGAGAGTGGCGAATGTCGTGCCCCTGTTCAAAAAAGGAACTAGGGATAACCCTGGGAATTACAGGCCAGTTAGTCTTACTTCGGTGGTAGGCAAAGTAATGGAAAGGGTACTGAAGGATAGGATTTCTGAGCATCTGGAAAGACACTGCTTGATTAGGGATAGTCAGCACGGATTTGTGAGGGGTAGGTCTTGCCTTACAAATCTTATTGAATTCTTTGAGGAGGTGACCAAGCATGTGGATGAAGGTAAAGCAGTGGATGTAGTGTACATGGATTTTAGTAAGGCATTTGATAAAGTTCCCCATGGTAGGCTTATGCAGAAAGTAAGGAGGCATGGGATAGTGGGAAATTTGGCCAGTTGGATAACGAACTGGCTAACCGATAGAAGTCAGAGAGTGGTGGTGGATGGCAAATATTCAGCCTGGATCCCAGTTACCAGTGGCGTACCGCAGGGATCAGTTCTGGGTCCTCTGCTGTTTGTGATTTTCATTAATGACTTGGATGAGGGAGTTGAAGGGTGGGTCAGTAAATTTGCAGATGATACAAAGATTGGTGGAGTTGTGGATAGTAAGGAGGGCTGTTGTCGGCTGCAAAGAGACATAGATAGGATGCAGAGCTGGGCTGAGAAGTGGCAGATGGAGTTTAACCCTGAAAAGTGTGAGGTTGTCCATTTTGGAAGGACAAATATGAATGCGGAATATAGGGTTAACGGTAGAGTTCTTGGCAATGTGGAGGAGCAGAGAGATCTTGGGGTCTATGTTCATACATCTTTGAAAGTTGCCACTCAAGTGGATAGAGCTGTGAAGAAGGCCTATGGTGTGCTCGCGTTCATTAACAGAGGGATTGAATTTAAGAGCCGTGAGGTGATGATGCAGCTGTACAAAACTTTGGTAAGGCCACATTTGGAGTACTGTGTACAGTTCTGGTCGCCTCATTTTAGGAAGGATGTGGAAGCTCTGGAAAAGGTGCAAAGAAGATTTACCAGGATGTTGCCTGGAATGGAGAGTAGGTCTTACGAGGAAAGGTTGAGGGTGCTAGGCCTTTTCTCATTAGAGCGGAGAAGGATGAGGGGCGACTTGATAGAGGTTTATAAGATGATCAGGGGAATAGATAGACAGTCAGAGACTTTTTCCCCGGGTGGAACACACCATTACAAGGGGACATAAATTTAAGGTGAAAGGTGGAAGATATAGGAGGGATATCAGAGGTAGGTTCTTTACCCAGAGAGTAGTGGGGGCATGGAATGCACTGCCTGTGGAAGTAGTTGAGTCGGAAACATTAGGGACCTTCAAGCAGCTATTGGATAGGTACATGGATGACGGTAAAATGATATAATGTAGATTTATTTGTTCTTAAGGGCAGCACGGTAGCATTGTGGATAGCACAATTGCTTCACAGCTCCATGGTCCCAGGTTCGATTCCGGCTTGATGTCATTGTCTGTGCGGAGTCTGCACGTCCTCCCCGTGTCTGCGTGGGTTTCCTCCGGGGGCTCCGGTTTCCTCCCACAGTCCAAAGATGTGCGGGTTAGGTGAATTGGCCAATGATAAATTGCCCTTAATGTCCAAATTGCCCTTGGTGTTGGGTGGAGGTGTTGAGTTTGGGTATGGTGCTCTTTCCAAGAGCCGGTGCAGACTCAAAGGGCCGAATGGCCTCCTTCTGCACTGTAAATTCAATGCTAATCTATGATTAATCTAGGACAAAGGTTCGGCACAACATCGTGGGCCGAAGGGCCTGTTCTGTGCTGTATTTTCTATGTTCTATGTTCTATTCCTCTAACTTTCCAGATGTGGTACAACTAGCCAGCTCGTCAGCCAGGTGTGTCATCAAACATACTAAGGACATTTTTGCTCGCCATGGAATACCTCAAATTGTCATGAGTGACAATGACCCGTGTTTTAGCAGTCATGTATGGACAAGGGTCGCACAAGATAATTGCCGGGATTGGGGTCGGAGAATTAGCGGGGGGTGTGAGAATCGCGCCATGTCGCTCGAACGCCGGCCCGGCGACCGGAGTATTGGCGGCAATCGCGCCCGCGTGGCCGCCGCTGTGCCGGTCGCGGGCCGGATGCCGTCGAATTCGGCCGAGTCCCGCTGGCGTGGGTTACATATGGTCGTACCTGGCGGGACCTCAGAGTTCTGGCTGCGGGGGCCGTCCTGTTTGGGGGGGGGGCGGATCCAACTCCGGGGGGAGGGGGTCCACGGTGGCCAGGTCTGCGATTGGGGTCTACCGATCGGCGGAAGGGCTATTTCCGGTGGGGGGGCCTATGTTCCTCCGCGCAGGGCCCCTGTAGGGCTCCGTCATATTGCCCGGGGGCCGGCGCGGAGACGGCAACCCACGCGCATGCGCAGACCCGCGCTGGCCATGGCGCGCATGCGTCGGCCCGGGCCGGCCGTGGCGCACCGGCTTCGAGCGGCAGAGCAGCGGACACCACTCCGGCGCTGTACTAGCCCCCTAGGAAGAGGTGAATGCCTGGGCCTGGAGGCCTGTTGACGCTGGAGTCGCTCGCGCCGGTTTCAAGCAGGTGTCAACATTTGGCCGGGATTTCAGAGAATCCCGGCCATGATTTTCGACACATCACATCTAGTCCTCTTTATCCGCAATCCAATGGGAACAGTTACTCAAAAAGCTATGGATAGCCAGTAAGATCCATATCTCGCGTTACTTACCTATAGAGCAGCACCATTGATAAATGGGCTGTCACCTTTACAATTGTTAATGAATCGGCAACTCAGAACCACCTTACCATGTAGTTCACAGGAGCTAATTAATTGGAAGCTCATGAAAAAATTTGAATTTCAAAAAAGGAGGCAGAAGAAATATTGTGACAGATCTACAAAATGTCTGCAGCCTTTAGTAAAAGATATCACAGTCAGGATAGAAGATCCTGATTGATGGTTGAGTGTGCAAAGGTAATATAACCATCAGGTCCACAATCATACATCACCGTTACACATCAAGGACATGTCCGACGAAGAAGCAGGAGAGCCCTGCTGAAGGTTGTCTGAAGACTGTGTTGTCTCTGATGCACTGGATGATGAAGAGAACAATCTCAGGACACCTGAACAAACGCAACCTCAGCACACAGAAACGGTACAAAGTCAAGCAGTGCAAAGCACAGAGACGCAGCAAGAACAAGTTTCAGAAACATCTGAATGGCAGTCGAATGCACAGATTAAACCAGCGCTTAGAAGGTCAACAATACACAGATTGAATTTGTGATGGGCATTAAATATGTAAATAAGTAGAGCATGATGCATATCATATGTAGTATGTTTTGTTTTAAATGATGTATCTAAATATTATTAATTTCCAAATGAAAGGGGATGTGATGATGTGCATAAGCAGTTATGTAAATATTAACAGATATGACCTCCAACCAGCAGATGGCAGTATAGAACAACCACGTGACTCTGCAAGCTTGGGGAGTCTGGAGATAGTTGTCGTAGTGGATAGTTGCAGTAGTTGGATAATTTGATAATAGTAATTTAATAGTTAGTAGATTTTGATAATTTTCTATTGTTATCTGACTCACCTTATTGATCAACAATACCCAGAGGCCTTGTTCATTGTGGCCGGGGCTTTCAACAAGGCCAACCTCAAGAGTGCACTGCCAAAATTCCACCAGCACAACTCCTGTCTCACCAGGGGCGACAACACTCTTGACCACAGCTACTCAAAAATCAAGGGCGCCTACCGTTCCATCCCCCGACCGCACTTTGGGAAATCAGACCATAAGTCAGTGCTCCTTCTCCCGGCATACAAGCAGAATCTCAAGCGGGAGAATCCAGCTAAGACGGTCGTGCAGTGCTGGTCCGAGGAAACAGAAGAGCTCCTACGTGACTGCTTAGAGAAGAACTCAGCGACCAACTTAAATGAGTATGCCACAACCGTCACAGACTTCATCAGCAAATGTGTGGACGACTGCGTACGTGTGTTCCTCAAACCGGAAACCATGGCACAATCGTAAGACTGACTCCCTACTAAAGGACAGGTCTGAGGCATTCAAGTCAGGCGACCCTGACCTATACAAGAAATCCATGTACGACCACCGCAAAGTCATCCGGGATGCCAAGAGAGAATATCAGACCAAGCTAGAGTCACAGACTAGCGTTACAGACTCTTGGCGGTTGTGGCAAGGCTTAAACAACATAACCGGCTACAAAGCGAAGCCGAGCAGTATCTCTGGCAGCAGCGCACCCCTCCCCGATGAACTCAATGCATTCTATGCTCGGTTCGAGCAGGAAACCATCGATCCGCTGTTGAGTGCCCGAGCAGCCCATAACACACCCATACCCACCATCACTGCTTCCGAAGTCAGATCGGCCTTCCTGAAAGTGAACCCTCGGAAGGCGACGGGTCCGGACGGGATCCCTGGTCGTGCACTAAGCCTGCGCGGACCAGCAGGCAGATGTGTTCGCGGACATCTTTAACCTGTCCCTACTCCACTCCGAGGTCCCCACACGCTTCAAGAAGATCACCATCATACAGGTGCCAAAGAAAAACCAGGCAACGTGCCTCAATGACTACCGTCTGGTGGCCCTGACTTCAGTCGTAATGAAGTGCTTCGAGAGGTTGGTCATCACCTCCATACTCCCAGAACGCCTTGATCCACTGCAATTCGCATACCGCCGCAACCGGTCCACAGCAGACGCCATCTCCCTGGCCCTACACTCATCCCTAGAGCATCTCAACAACAAGGACTCCTACATCAGACTCCTATTTATTGACTACAGCTCCGCCTTCAACACCATAATCCCAGCCAAGCTCATATCAAAGCTCCAAAACCTAGGACTTGGCTCCCCACTCTGCAACTGAATCCTTGATTTTCTAACCCACAGACCACAATCAGTAAGAATGAACAACAACACCTCCTCCACAATAGTCCTCAACACCGGGGCCCCGCAAGGCTGCGTACCTAGCCCCCTACTATACACACATGATTGCGTGGCAAAATTTGGTTCCAACTCCACCCACAAGTTTGCTGACGATACGACCATAGTGGGCCGGATCTCGAATAACGACGAGTCAGAATACAGGAGGGAGATAGAGAACCTAGTGGAGTGGTGCAGCGACAACAATCTATCCCTCAATGCCAGCAAAACTAAAGAGCTGGTCATTGACTTCAGAAAGCAAAGTACTGTACACACCCCTGTCAGCATCAACGGGGCCGAGGTGGAGATGGTTCGCAGTTTCAAATTCCTAGGGGTACACATCTCCAAAAATCTGTCCTGGTCCATCCACGTCAACGCTACCACCAAGAAAGCACAATAGCTCCTATACTTCCTAAGGAAATTCAGCATGTCCACATTAACTTGTACCAACTTTTACAGATGCACCATAGAAAGCATCCTCTCTAGCTGCATCACAGCCTGGTATGGCAACTGCTCGGCCCAAGACCGCAAGAAACTTCAGAGAGCCGTGAACACAGCCCAGTCCATCACACGAACCTGCCTCCCATCCATTGACTCCATCTACACCTCCCGCTGCCTGGGGAAAGCGGCAGCATAATCAAAGACCCCTCCCACCCAGTTTACTCACTCTTCCAACTTCTTCCATCGGGCAGGAGATACAAAAGTCTGAGATCACGCACGAACAGACTCAAAAGCAGCTTCTTCCCCGCTGTTACCAGACTCCTAAACGACCCTCTTATGGGCTGACCTCATTAACACTACACCCCTGTATGCTTCACCCGATGCCGGTGTTATGTAGTTACACTGTGTACCTTGTGTTGCCCTATTATGTATTTTCTTTTATTTCCTTTTCTTTTTATGTACTTAATGACCTGTTGAGCTGCTCGCAGAAAAAATACTTTTCACTGTATCTCGGTACACGTGACAATAAACAAAGTCCAAAACCCAAATCAATAAACTTTCAACTAGTCACGAACTAGATGTTCTCTAGTGCATTGATTCCTACCGGCAAAGCACCAGAACATAACAGGCTTGACAAGACATGCCTGAAGGTTAAACCCAACATTGAGCGAAGTCAGGCTAATTTCAGATGAAGCCTGACATGAAGCTGGAGGCTTAACTGCCTGAAGGTTATTCCCCACGTGACTGAATTTAGTCAGGCTAACTCCAGATTAGGCTTGACATGGACCCTAAAACCTGCCCTGACTGTTATTCCCCATATTGACTGAAATCTCCAGACTGCAAACTCCACACAGACAGTCACCTGAGGTCGGAATCAAACCCGGGTCCCTGGCACTGTGAGGCAGCAGTGCCACCATGTGCCACCCTGAACATTAATCCTCACACTGACTGAATTAAATCGTGCTAACTCCAGGCTAGGCCCAACATGGGGCCTGGCAAGACTTGCCTGAATGTTAATCCCAACATTGACCAAAATCAGGCTAATTCTGGAACAGGCCAGATATAGAGCCTGCAGCCTGTCTTGCTCGTCTCTGCATTGACCGAAAATAGGCAGGCTCCACCAGCCCCGACATGGCGCCTGCAGAGTCTTGCCTGAACGTTAATGCTCATGTAATCATCCGACCTCCAGAACAGGCCCAACATAGACTCACTCCGTCCACCGATGTCGACTCTTACCTGGGTAATCGCGGATAAACGTCCCGTAGAGGTCAGCCAGCTCGTCGGGCGAGATGTAACGGCCGGGGTCATCAGGCGATTTGAAGTCCAGATCATAGCGTCCGCCCTTGTAGAACTCGGAGGCAGCGACATCCATGCCCACCACCACCTTGTCCGTGTAGCCGGCCTTGGCAATGGCACTCTTGATCAGGTCCAATGCTGCGTGGGTGAGAGGGAGGGAAGGAGTGAGAGATATACAGAGGCAGAGACAGAGAGAGAGAGTGCGAGCAAGAGAGAAAGACACACAAAGAGGGGAAGACAAAGAGGGAAGACAGAGAGGGAGAGAGAGAGAGAGAGACACAGGGAGAGACAGAGAGAGAAACAGAGACAGAGAGAGAGGGACAGAGAGAGAAAGAGCGATAGAGAGACAGACAGTGGGAGAGAGACAGACAGACAGAGAGAGAAAGAGAGAGAGAGAGAGAGACAGACAGAAAGACAGTGAGGGAGAGAGAAAGAGAGAGACACAGAGGGAGAGAGGGAGTGACAAACAGAGAGGGAGTGACAAAGAGAGGAGTGACAGACAGACAGACAGAAAGACAGAGAGGGAGAGAGAGACAGAGGCAGAGGGAGAGAGGGAGTGACAAAGAGAGGAGTGACAGACAGACAGACAGAGAGACAGACAGACAGAGAGAAAAAGAGAGAAACAGACAGAGACAGAGAGAAACAGACAGAGAGCGAGGGGCAGAGACAGAGTGACAAAAAGAGAGACAGACAGAGAAAGGCAGGCAGACAGAGAGAGAGAAAGCGAGAGAGAGAGTGACAAAGACAGACAGAGAGACAAATGGAGAGAGGGGGAAATAGAGACAGAGAGAGGCAGAGAGAGGGGGAGAGAGAGGAAGGGGAGGGGGGGGGGAGAGAAAGGGAAGAAAGGGATGGACAGAGAGACAGAGAGAAAGACAGCGAGAGAGAGACAGAGAGCGAGAGAAAGAGAGGAGAGAGGGCAAGGCAGGGGGAGAGTGAGCGGGAGAGGGAGGAAAGGGGGAGAGAAAGTAAGAGAGAGGAGAGAGGGGGAAGAGGGAAAGAAAAAGAGGAAAGAGAAACAGAGATGGAGACAGAGATTCAGAAAGAGAGAGAGAGGCACAGAGGGAGGGAGACAGGAGAAGGAGGGGTAGATAGAGAGAGTGATGGAGAGGGAGAGAATGAGAGGGTGAGGGAGGGAGTGATTGTGATAACGAGATGGGGGAGTGGGGGAAAGGGTAGAGAGGGAGGGTGACAGAGAAAGAGAGCGAAGGGGGGGAGAGAGAGAGAGAGAGAGGGAAGGGGGTTAGAGAGGTGTGGTAAACCACTGTGTTCTTATATTAAGGGTTGTACGGTAGAACCTGCACTACAGGTTCACCTGGGCCCCTGCATGCTAGCTCCGCCCAGGAGCCGGGTTATAAATATGCGTGGCCTCCAGCTCGCAGCCATTTCGCCAGCTGCTGTGGGAGGCCACACAGCTGATACTAATAACGCCTCAGTTTGGATTCAACTTCGTCTCCAGTCAAATTGATCGTGCCTCAATTTATTAGTATCAGATTCAGAAGATGGACCTCCGGATTAAACTGGATCGCCTGCAGCTGGATCCACCCGCAAGTGACGCCAGAAAGGACTTCCAGCACTGGCTAGCTTGTTTTGAAGCGTATATCAACGCGGCGCCGACCCCTGTTTCAGAGGCTCAGAAGATTCAAATATTGTACTCCAGACTCAGCTCTAAAATCTTCCCGCTGATCCAGGATGCGCCCAATTATGCTGACGCTATGACTCGACTCAAAGAAAATTATGAGCAGAAGACGAACACGCTCTTCGCCAGACACGCGCTCGCAACACGTACTCAACTACCTGGTGAGTCAATCGAGGACTTCTGGAGGGCCCTGATCCCACTAGTTCGGGACTGTGACTGCCAGGATGTTACAGCTAAGGAGCACTCAGATCTCCTTATGAGGGACACTTTTGTAACTGGGATTGGGTCCGATGTTATCAGGCAGCGGCTCCTAGAAGGGGCCATGCGCGACCTCGCAGAGACTAAAACACTAGCGTTTTCCATGACGGTCGCCCTGCGCAATGTCCAGTCCTACGCCCCCAACCGCGCGGCCCTCTCCTCCTACGCTTCATGGGCCTCACAGGCAGCCGCCCCAGCGGGGGCGCTACCCACCCAATACGCCTGCACTATGCGCCAGCCAGTGATCTCCGGGGGGCCCCGATGCTATTTTTGCGGCCAGCAAAAACACCCCCGCAAGCGCTGCCCGGCCCGCGCTGCCCTTTGTAAGGCCTGCGGGAAGAAGAGCCACTTCGCTGCGGTGTGCCAGGCCCACTCAGCGGCCGCGGTCGCCCCCCCCCCCCCCCCCCCCCCCCCGGTCACGGACAACATCCTCCTCTCCTCCCCAGGCCATGTGCGACCAATGGGCGCCGCCATCTTCTCCCCTGCACAACACGTGCGTTTCATGGTCGCCGCCATCTTGCTCCAACCCCGCAACATGCGTTCCATGGGCGCCGCCATTTTGTAATCCCCAGGATCTCCGGGCACCACCATCTTGTCCACCCCGCAGCACATGGACACCAACGGCGTTCCAGGACTTCAACTCAACGGCCGCCTCACTACCCGACGATCAACCACGGCTCGCATCCCTGGCAATCGACCAGACCCGACCACATAATCAGACCAATGCATCCACCAGCGTGAAAGTCAACGGCCATGTGACCTCCTGCCTACTGAGCACCGAGAGCTTTGTACACCCGAATACAGTAAGGCGCTGCTCCCTTAAGGTACACCCTACCAACCAAAGTATCTCCCTAGCCTCCGGATTCCATCGCGTAGCGATCCTGGGGTACTGCACGGTCACGCTCACAGTCCAAGGCGTAGAGTTCCACGGCTTTCGCCTCTACGTCCTCCCTAACCTCTGCGCTGCACTTATCCTTGGCCTGGACTTCCAGTGCAACCTCCAGAGCCTGACCCTTAAATTCGGCGGACCCTTACCACCCCTCACTGTGTGCGGCCTCGTGACCCTAAAAGTCGATCCTCCTTCCCTCTTTGCCAATCTAACTCCAGATTGCAAACCCGTCGCCACCAGGAGCAGACGGTACAGCACCCAGGATAAGGCCTTCATCAGGTCCGAGGTCCAGCGGTTGCTTCGGGAGGGCGTCATCGAGGCCAGCAACAGCCCCTGGAGAGCTCAAATGGTAGTGGTTAAGTCTGGGGAAAAAACCAAATGGTCGTGGACTACAGAAAGACCATCAACAGGGACACGCAGCTCGATGCGTACCCCCTCCCACGCATATCTGACATGGTTAACCAGATTGCACAGTACCGGGTCTTCTCAACGGTGGACCTGAAATCCGCTTACCAACAGCTCCCCATCCGTAAATCGGACTGGCCATACACCGCCTTCGAGGCAGACGGCCGGCTATATCACTTCTGGACGATAAGGGAATAATGTAGATGGGCTTTAGAGTGGGTTCACAGGTCGGCGCAACATTGAGGGCCGAAGGGCCTGTACTGCGCTGTAATGTTCTATGTTCTACGTTCAGGGTCCCCCTTCGGCGTCACCAATGGGGTTTCGGTCTTCCAAAGGGAGATGGACCGAATGGTCGACCGGTACAGCTTGCGGGCCACGTTTCCGTACCTAGACAATGTGACCATCTGCGGCCATGATCAGCAGGACCACGACGCCAACCTCGCTAAATTTCTCCGCACCGCCACTCTCCTCAACCTCACGTATAACAAGGAGAAGTGTGTGTTCCGCACAAACCACTTTGCCATCCTCGGCTATGTGGTCCAGAACAGAGTTCTGGGGCCCGATCCCGACCGCATGCGCCCCCTCATGGAGCTCCCTCTCCCCCACTGCCCCAAAGCCCTCAAACGCTGCCTGGAGTTCTTCTCATATTACGCGCAGTGGGTCCCAAACCATGCGGACAAGGCCCACCCACTCATACAGTCCACTCATTTCCCCCTGACGGCCGAGGCCCAACAGGCTTTCGCCCGGATCAGAGCTGATATTGCCAAAGCTGGAATGCACGCTGTAGACAAAACACTTCCTTTCCAAGTAGAAAGCGACGCATCAGACGTCGCCCTAGCCGCCACCCTCAACCAGGCAGGCAGACCCGTGGCATTCCTTTCCCGCATCCTCCATGCCTCCGAAATTCTGCACTCATCCGTCGAAAAAGAGGCCCAGGCTATCGTTGAGGCTGTGCGACATTGGAGGCATTACATGGCCGGCAGGAGATTCACTCTCCTCACTGACCAACGGTCGGTAGCCTTCATGTTCAACACACAGCGGGGCAAGATCAAAAATGATAAAATCTTGTGGTGGAGAATCAAGCTCTCCACCTATAATTACGAGATTAAGTATCGCCCCCCCGGCAAACTCAACGAGCCCCCAGACGCCCTATCCCGAGGTACATGTGCCAGCGCACAGGTAGACCGACTCCGGACCCTGCACGACAGCCTTTGTCACCCAGGGGTCACTCAGTTGTACCATTTCATTAAGGCACAAAATTTGCCCTACTCCGTCGAGGAAGTAAGGACAATCACCAAGGACTGCCAGGTCTGTGCGGAGTGCAAGCCGCACTTCTACCGGCCGGACCGCGCGCACCTGGTGAAGGCCTCCCGCCCCTTTGAACGCCTCAGCGTGGATTTCAAAGGCCCCCTCCCCTCCTCCGATCAACACACATATTTCCTCAGTGTGATTGATGAATACTCCCGGTTTCCCTTCGCCATCCCATGCCCCGACATGACGTCTACCACCGTCATTAAAGCCCTTAATTCTACATTCACTCTGTTCGGCTTCCCCGCCTACATCCACAGTGACAGGGGATCCTCATTCATGAGTGATGAACTACGTCAGTTCCTGCTCAGCAGGGGTATTGCCTCCAGCAGAACGACGAGCTACAACCCCCGGGGAAACGGACAGGTAGAAAGGGAGAATGGGACGATATGAACGACCGTCCAGCTGGCCCTGCGGTCCAGAAATCTCCCGGCCTCCCGCTGGCAAGAGGTCCTCCCTGATGCACTACATTCTATTCGCTCATGACTTTGCACTGCTACTAACAGTACACCACATGAACGTCTTTTTGCCTTGCCCAGGAAGTCCACATCCGGGGTATCGCTCCCAACTTGGCTCACAGCTCCGGGAACCGTGCTTCTCCGTAAACATGTGCGGCTCCACAAGGTGGATCCGTTGGTGGAAAGGGTGCACCTGCTCCACGCAAACCCACAGTACGCCTACGTGGCGTTCCCCAACGGCCGCCAGGATACTGTCTCTCTCAGGGACCTGGCACCAGCAGGTTCCACCCCCACACCACCCCCGTGGCCCCGGTGCCACCCTCCCCCGCCGCCCCCATCAACCCCCCTAGGACCGTCCGTCCTCCCCCTGCCCACCCCCGTTGATGAAGAGGATTTTCCACGCTCCCGGAGTCAACTTCGACCACGACAGCACCAACATCGCCGTCACCGCTTCATCGATCCCAGAGGACGGAGGCACCGGACCGGCTGAACCTCTGACCGGCCCACCGGATGACCAGAGACATTTTTTTACTGCTCTGTAAATATAAAAAAATGCTAATTGTATATAGTTACGCACCACCCCCGCGGGCTCAATTTTAACAGGGGGTGAATGTGGTAAACCACTATGTTCTGATATTAGAGGTTGTATGTTAGAACCTGCACTACAGGTTCACCTGGGCCCCTGCATGCTAGCTCCGCCCAGGAGGCGGGCTATAAATATGCATGGGCTTCAGCTCGCAGCCATTTCGCCAGCTGCTGTGGGAGGCCACACATCTGATACTAATAACGCTTCAGTTTGGATTCAACTTCGTCTCCAGTCAAATTGATCGTGCCTCAACAGGGACAGTAATTATCATGAAAGGAGACACATTGATTGGGCCACAACGGGGGCCGAGGAGGGAAGTGAGGCAGCCTGGGTTCAGCGAATGGATGAGAGGTAAAGGAAGTGCTGAAGGAGAGAGTGGACACAGGGTCAGAGCAGGGGTCAAAGGGTCAGAGTTTGGACAAGCCTCAGGGCAAGTGTCGAGGAGTCAGCAAGTGGACACGGGTTCACGGCAGGGGCCAAGATACAGGTTAGGGGTGAGACAAAGATGGAGGAATCAAAAAGAGAGAGCAGGGGGGCAAACAGGTTTGCATGTGGAGGAGCACACCAAGAGAAGGGGGTATCGGGAGTCGGGTGCAGGCCGGGGAGCATTGCCACTGGCAGGCGCAATCAACACAGGCGAGGGGTTCAAGGGTCAGATTTTGAAGTGGAGGGGGAAGGCCAAACCAGAGTTAGTAGGCTGAGGATGGAGCTTGCAGTCTCACCTTCAGAGTTCTCCAAGATGTTGGGAGCGAAACCTCCCTCGTCGCCTACATTGGTGGCATCCTGCCCATATTTGGATTTGATAACGCTCTTCAGAGTGTGATACACCTCAGCACCAATCCGTAAGGCGTCCCGGAAACTCTCCGCTCCTACAGGGAGAATCATGAACTCCTGCATGGCCAATTTATTCCCAGCATGGGACCCTCCATTGATCACATTGAAGGCCTGAGGTTAGAGGACAGCACAGGGTTAGATACAGAGTAAAGCTCCCTCTACACAGTCCCCATCAAACACTCCCAGGCCAGGTACAGCACAGGGTTAGATACAGAGTAAAGCTCCCTCTACACTGTCCCCATCAAACACTCCCAGGACAGCTACAGCACGGGGTTAAATACAGAGTAAAGCTCCCTCTACACTGTCCCCATCAAACACTCCCAGGACAGGTACAGCACAGGGTTAGATACAGATTGAAGCTCCCTCTACACTGTCCTCATCAAACACTCCCAGGACAGGTACAGCACAGGGTTAGATACAGAGTAAAGCTCCCTCTACACTGTCCTCATCAAACACTCCCAGGACAGGTACAGCACAGGGTTAGATACAGAGTAAAGCTCCCTCTACACTGTCCTCATCAAACACTCCCAGGACAGGTACAGCACAGGGTTAGATACAGAGTAAAGCTCCCTCTACACAGTCCCCATCAAACACTCCCAGGCCAGGTACAGCACAGGGTTAGATACAGAGTAAAGCTCCCTCTACACTGTCCTCATCAAACACTCCCAGGACAGGTACAGCACAGGGTTAGATACAGAGTAAAGCTCCCTCTACACTGTCCTCATCAAACACTCCCAGGACAGGTACAGCATCGGGTTAGATACAGAGTAAAGCTCTCTCTACACTGTCCCCATCAAACACTCCCAGGCCAGGTACAGCACAGGGTTAGATACAGAGTAAAGCTCCCTCGACACTGTCCCCATCAAACACTCCCAGGACAGATACAGCACGGGGTTAGACACAGAGCAAAGCTCCCTCTACACAGTCCCCATCAAACACTTCCCGGACAGGTACCACACGGGGTTAGATAGAGTCAAGCTCCCTCTACACTGTCCCCATCAAACACTTCCCGGACAGGTACCACACGGGGTTAGATACAGAGTAAAGCTCCCTCTACACTGTCCCCATCAAACACTCCCAGGACAGGTACAGCACCGAGTTAGATACAGAGTAAAGCTTCTTCTACACTGTGCCCATCAAACACTCTGAGGTACCGTCAATAATGATGCTTCGAGATTAAACTGTAAAGAAGGCTTTATTAGGCTAATAACTATGCTACAGATTTGGACGAGAGCTGACTGCTATACAGACCATGAGGCAGGCCTTTATGTATGGCTCCCAGATGGGCGGAGCCAGAGGCGGAGTCCCCAGGGTTCCAAGCCTGGTCTTAAAGGGGACATCACCTTACATGATGATAAGGCAGTGACCGTTCATCACACACTCCCAGGACAGGTACAGCACGGGGTTAGATACAGAGTAAAGCTCCCTCTACAGTGTCCCCATCAAACACTCCCAGAACAGGTACAGCACGGGGTTAAATACAGAGTAAAGCTTCTTCTAGACTGTGCCCATCAAACACTCCCAGGACAGGAACAGCACGGGGTTAGATACAGAGTAAAGCTCCCTCTACACTGTCCCCATCAAACACTCCCAGGACAGATACAGCACGGGGTTAGATACAGAGTAAAGCTCCCTCTACACTGTCCCCATCAAACTCTCCCAGGACAGATACAGCACGGGGTTAGATACAGAGCAAAGCTCCCTCGACACTGAATTTGGGACACGGCGGGGGCGGGATCGCACTGTCAGAGAGGCGGTACTGAGGGAGTGCTGCACTGTCAGAGGGTCAGAACTGAGGGAGCATCAGTGTCGGAGGGTCAGTGCTGAGGGAGCGCCACACTGTCAGACGGTCAGTACTGAGGGAGCGCTGCACTGTCAGAGGGTCAGTACTGAGGGAGTGCTGCACTGTCAGAGGGTCAGTACTGAGGGAGTGCCCCCACTGTCGGAGATGCAGTACTGAGGGAGCGCCGCACTGTCAGAGGGTCAGAACTGAGGGAGCATCACAGTGTCAGAAGGTCAGTGCTGAGGGAGCGCCACACTGTCAGAGGGTCAGTACTGAGGGAGCGCCTCACTGTCAGACGGTCAGTACTGAGGGAGCGCTGCACTGTCAGAGGGTCAGTACTGAGGGAGAGCCTCACTGTCAGAGGGTCAGTACTGAGGGAGTGCTGCACTGTCAGAGGGTCAGTACTGAGGGAGTGCCCCCACTGTCGGAGATGCAGTACTGAGGGAGCGCCGCACTGTCAGAGGGTCAGTACTGAGGGAGTGCAGCACTGTCAGAGGGTCAGTACTGAGGGAGTGCTGCACTGTCAGAGGGTCAGTACTGAGGGAGTGCTGCACTGTCAGAGGGTCAGTACTGAGGGAGTGCAGCACTGTCAGAGGGTCAGTACTGAGGGAGTGCTGCAATGTCAAAGGGTCAGTACTGAGGGAGTGCTGCACTGCCAGAGGGTCAGTACTGAGGGAGCGCCTCACTGTCAGAGGGTCAGTATGGAGGGAGTGCCCCCACTGTCAGAGGGTCAGTACTGAGCGAGCGCCTCACTGTCAGAGGGTCAGTATGGAGGGAGTGCCCCCACTGTCGGAGATGCAGTACTGAGGGAGCGCCGCACTGTCAGAGGGTCAGTACTGAGGGAGTGCTGCACTGTCAGAGGGTCAGTACTGAGGGAGCACCTCACTGTCAGAGGGTCAGTATGGAGGGAGTGCCCCCACTGTTGGAGATGCAGTACTGAGGTCAGCTGCATTGTCAGAGGGTCAGTACTGAGGGAGTGCTGCACTGTCGGAGGGTCAGTACTGAGGGAGTGCTGCACTGTCAGAGGGTCAGTACTGAGGGAGTGCCGAACTGTCAAGAGGGTCAGTACTGAGGGAGTGCCGCACTGTCAGAGGGTCAGTACTGAGGGAGTGCTGCACTGTCAGAGGGCCAGCACTGAGCGAGCGCCGCACTGTCAGAGAGTCAGTACTGAGGGAGGGCTGCACTGTCAGAGGGTCAATACTGAGGGAGGGCCGCGCTGTCGGAGGGTCAGTACTGAGGGAGTGCTGCACTGTTGGAGGGTCAATGCTGAGGGAGGGCCGCGCTGTCAGAGGGTCAGCACTGAGGGAGTGCCACACTGTCAGAGGGTCAGTACTGAGGGAGCGCCGCACTGTCAGAGGGTCAATACTGAGGGAGTGCTGCACTGTCAGAGGGTCAATACTGAGGGAGGGCCGCGCTGTCGGAGGGTCAGTACTGAGGGAGTGCTGCACTGTTGGAGGGTCAATACTGAGGGAGGGCCGCGCTGTCGGAGGGTCAGTACTGAGGGAGTGCTGCACTGTTGGAGGGTCAATACTGAGGGAGGGCCGCGCTGTCAGAGGGTCAGCACTGAGGGAGTGCCACACTGTCAGAGGGTCAGTACTGAGGGAGGGCCGCACTGTCAGAGGGTCAATATTGAGGGAGGGCCGCACCGTCAGAGGGTCAATACTGAGGGAGGGCCGCGCTGTCAGAGGGTCATCGCGTTGGTATTTGCAATTGGCTGGACATACCGGTACTGGCAGGATGACGTCAGAGTTCCCTGCGAGGTCGGCAATGTGGCGATACAGGGGAACGCCCTTCTCCGCAGCACCAGCCTTGCAAACCGCCAAGGAAACACCAAGGATTGCGTTGGCTCCGAATTTGGCTGCAGTGGGGGAGGGTGGAGAGCAACGGAGAAACTCGGGTTATGGAGGTATAGTCCACCCAGTGACCCTTCGCACCTCCTCCAAATCAGGGCCACTCGGGGAATATGGGGGATGGGAGGGAACAGGGGGATGGGGGGAACAGGGGGGATGGGGGGAATAGGGGGGGTGGGGGGAATAGGGGGTATGGGGGGTATAGGGGGGAATGGGGGATTTAGGGGATGGGGATGGAGGGAAAGGGGGATGGAGGCAGGGGGCTGGGGTGATAGGGGGTTGGGGGATGTGGGGAGGGAGGATAGGGAGATATGGGGGTAGGGGAAGGGTGATGGGGAGGGGGGATATGGGGGAGGGGGTATATGGGGGAAGGGCAGATATGGGGGGAGGGGGGACAAGGGGCTGGTGTAATAGGGGGTTGGGGGATGTGGGGAGGGAGGATAGGGGGATATGGGGTAGGGGAGGTGTGATATGGGGGAAGGGTATATGGGGAGGGGCATATGGGAGGGGGATTTGGGGGGAGGGGGGAATGGGGGAGGGGAAGGGGGAAAGGGGGAATAGGTGGGAGGGTGATAGGGGGAGTGGGATAGGGGTTATGGGAAGGGAGATATGGGGAGGGGGATATGGGGGAGAGGGGATGTGAGAGTAGGAGGGATATGGGGGAGGAGGATATGGAGGGATAGGGGGAGGGGGATATGGAGGGATATGGGGAGGGGATATGGCGGGAGGGGGATATGGGGGGAAGGGGGATCTGGGGAGGGGGAATATGGGAGGAGAGGGATATGGGGGAGGGGGATATGGGTGCAGGGGGCATATAGGGGGGGGATATGTGGGAGGTGGGATATGGGGGAGGGGGATATGGGGAGGGGGATATGGGGAGGGGGATATGGGGGAGGGGGCTATGGGGGAGGGGGCTATGGGGGAGGGGGATATGGGGGAGTGGGATATGGGGAGGGGGATATGGGGAGGGGGATATGGGGAGGGGGATATGGGGAGGGGGATATGGGGAGGGGGATATAGGGAGGGGGATATGGGAGTAGGGGGTATATGGGGGAGGGGGGATATGGAGGGATATGGGGAGGGGGATATGGCGGGACGGGGATACGGGCGGGTATGGGGAAGTAGGATCTGGGGGGAGGGGGTATATGGGAGGAAAGGAGATATGGGGAGGGGGATATGGGTGGAGGGGGCATATCGGGGGAGGGGGCATATCGGGGGAGGGGGGATATGGGGGAGGGGGATATGGGGGAGGGGGATATGGGGGAGGTGGGATATGGGGGAGGGATTATGAGGGGTGGGCAATATTCGGGGAGCGGTATATGGGGAGGGGGAAATATGGGGGAGGGGGATTATGCGGGAGGGGGATATGGGGGAGGGAGTAAATGGGGGGAGGGGGATATGGGGGAGGGGTGGAGTGGGGGGCGGGGGCTATGGGGGGACGGGGATATGGGGAGGTGTGGGAGGGGGTATATGGGGAGGGGGATATGGGGAGGGGGATACAGGGGAGGGGGGATACAGGGGAGGTCGGATATCGGGAAGGAGGGATATCGGGGGATATGGGTGGATATGGGGGAGGAGGAGGGGGATATGGGGGAGAGGGGATATGCGGGAGGGGGCATTTGGGGGGAAGGGGGATATGGGGAGGTTGATATGGGGGGGAGAGGGATATGGGGAGAGGGGAAATCTGGGTGAGTGGGGATAACGGTGGAAGGGGGAGGGGGGATAAGGGGGAGGTGGATAGGGGGAGGGAGGGATATGGGGGGAGGGGGGATATGGGGGAGGGGGGATATGGGGAAGGGGGGATATGGGGAGGGGGGATATGGGGAGGGGGGATTTGGGGAGGGGGGATATGGGGGAGTGGGGTATGGGGGTTATGGGGCAAGGGGTAATTTGGGGATGTGGGAAATGGGAGGAGGGGGAGAGTGGATATGGGGAGGGGGGTATGGGCGGAGACGGGATATGGAGGGATTGGGGATATGGGGGAGGTGGGATATGGGGAGGGGGATATGGGGCGAGGGCGATATGCGGGGAGGGCGATATGCGGGGAAGGGGATATGGGGGAGGGGGGTTATGGAGGAGGAGGAATATGGGGGAGGGGGATATGGGAGACGGGAATATATGGGTAGGGGGATAAGGGGACAGAGAGTAGATGGGGAGGGGGAGGGGATAAGGGGAGGGGGATGTGTGGGAGGGGGATATGGGGAGGAGATATAGGGCATATGGGGGAGGGGGATGTGTGGGAGGGGGATATTTGGTGTCGGGGATATGGGGGAGGGGGATGTGGGGGAGGGCGTATATGGGGGAGGGTGGATACCGGAGGATATGCGTGGATATTGGGGGAGGGGGGTTATGGGGGGGAGGGAGGATATGCGGGCAGGGGGATATGGGTGGAGGGGAAATATGGGGGAGGGGGGACGGGGATAATGGGGGGGAGATACGGGAGGGTATATGGGGGGAGGGTGGATATGGGGGATGAGGGGATATGGGGAGGGGGATATGGGGGAAGGGGGGATGTGGGGAGAGGGGGGATATGGGGAGAGGGGGGATATGGGGAAGGGGGGGATATGGGGAAGGGGGGATATAGGGTCGGGGGATATGCAGATGGGGGGAGTGGGGATAGGGGAGGTAGATATCGTTGTGGGGGATATGGGGGGAGGGGGTATATTGGGGAAGTGAAGATATGGGGGAGTGTGGATGTGGGGGGAGTGTGGACATGGGGGGATATAGGGGGAGGGAGGGATGGGTGGAGGGGGGGCGGAGGGGGTGGGGAGGGGGAGAGGGGATATGGTGGGAGATATGGGGGATATGGTAGGGGATATGGTGGGATATGGCGGGAGGGGGATATGGGGGAGATGGGGGGATATGGGGGGGTCGGGGCAGTGTGCGTAGGGGGGGTCGGGGCAGTGTGCGTGGGGGGGGATCAGGGCAGTGTGTGTGGAGTTCGGGGCAGTGTATGTGGGGGTCGGGGCAGTGTGTGTGGGGGTCGGGGCAGTGTGTGTGGGGGGGGTCGGGGCAGAGTGTGTGGGGGTCGGGGCAGTGTGTGTGGGTGTCGGGGCAGTGTGTGTGGGGGGGGTCGGGGCAGTGTGTGTGGTGTTCGGGGCAGTGTGTGTGGGGATCAGGGCAGTGTGTGTGGTGTTCGGGGCAGTGTGTGTGGGGGTCGGGGCAGTGTGTATGGGGGTCGGGGCAGTGTGTGTGGGGGTCGGGGCGGTGTGTGTGAGGGTCGGGGCAGTGTGTGTGGTGTTCGGGGCAGTGTGTGTGGGGATCAGGGCAGTGTGTGTGGTGTTCGGGGCAGTGTGTGTGGGGGTCGGGGCAGTGTGTATGGGGGTCGGGGCAGTGTGTGTGGGGGTCGGGGCAGTGTGTGTGGGGGTCGGGGCAGTGTGTGTGGGGTCAGGGCAATGTGTGTGGGGGTCGGGGCAGTGTGTGTGGGGGTCGGGGCAGTGTGTGTGGGGGTCGGGGCAGTGTGTGTGGGGGACGGGGATCTGGGGGAGGTGTGGGAGGGGGTATATGGGGAAGGGGGATATGGGGGAGGGGGATACAGGGGAGGGGGGATACAGGGGAGGGCGGATATGGGGAAGGAGGGATATCGGGGGATATGGGGGAGGGGGAGGGTGTTATGTGGGAAGGGGGATATGGGGTGGAGAGGGGATATGCGGGAGGGGGAATTTGGGGGGAAGGGGGATATGGGGGAGTTTGATATGGGGGGAGAGGGATATGGGGAGAGGGGGAATCTGGGTGAGTGGGGATAACTGTGGATAACGGAGGGGGATAGGCGGAGGGAGGGATATGGGGGAGGGGGATATGGGGAGGGATATGGGGAGGGGGGATATGGGGAGTGGGATATGGGGGTTATGGGGCAAGGGGTAATTTAGGGAGGTGGGATATGGGAGGAGGGGGAGAGTGGATATCGGGGAGGGGGTATGGGTGGAGACAGGATATGGAGGGATTAGGGATATGGGGGAGGTGGGATATGGGGGATGGGGATATGGGGCGAGGGCGATATGCGGGGAGGGCGATATGCGGGGAGGGTGATATGCGGGGAGGGCGATATGCGGGGAGGGGGGATATTGGGGAGGTGGAATATGGGGGAGGAGGAATATGGGGGAGGAGGAATATGGGGGAGGGGGATATGGGAGACGGGAATATATGGGGAGGGGGATAAGGGGACAGAGAGTATATGGGGAGGGGGAAATGGGGGAGGGGGAAATGGGGAGGGGGATATTTGGTGTCGGGGATATGGGGGGAGGGGGACGTGGGGGAGGGCGTATATGGGGGAGGGGGGATACCGGAGGATATGCGTGGATATGGGGGGGGGAAGGTGGATATGGGGGATGGGGGATATGGGGGGTGGGGGGATATGCGGGCAGGGGGATATGGGTGGAGGGGCAATATGGGGGAGGGGGGACGGGGATAATGGGGGGGAGATACGGGAGGGTATATGGGGGAGGGTGGATATGGGGGATGAGGGGATATGGGGGAGGGGGGATATGGGGCAAGGGGGGATGTGGGGAGAGGGGGGGATATGGGGAGAGGGGGGATATGGGGGAGGGGGGATATGGGGGAAGGGGGGATATGGGGGAAGGGGGGATATAGGGGTCGGGGGATATGCAGATGGGGGAGGGGGGATAGGGGAGGTAGATATCGGTGTGGGGGGATATGGGGGGAGGGGGTATATTGGGGGAGTGAAAATATGGGGGAATGTGGATGTGGGGGGAGTGGGGCCATGGGGGGATATAGGGGGAGAAGGGGATGGGTGGAGGTGGGGCGGAGGGGATGGGGAGGGGGAGAGGGGATATGGTGGGAGATATGGTAGGGGATATGGGGGGATATGGCGGGAGGGGGATATGGGGGGATATCAGGGGGTCTGGGCAGTGTGCTGGGGGTCGGGGCAGTGTGTGTGGGGGTCGGGGCAGTGTGTGTGGGGGGGTCGGGGCGGTGTGTGGGGGGGTCGGGGCGGTGTGTGGGGGGGTCGGGGCGGTGTGTGTGGGGGTCGGGGCGGTGTGTGTGGGGGTCGGGTCGGTGGGTGTGGGGGTCGGGGCGGTGTGTGTGGGGGTCGGGTCGGTGTGTGTGGGGGTCGGTGCGGTGTGTGTGGGATTCGGGGCAGTGTATGTCGGGGTCGGGGCAGTGTGTGTGGGGGTCGGGGCAGTGTGTGTGGGGGTCGGGGCAGTGTGTGTGGGGGTCGGGGCGTTGTGTGTAGGGGTCGGGGCGGTGTGTGTGGGGGTCGGGGCAGTGTGTGTGAGGGTCGGGGCAATGTGTGTGAGGGTCGGGGCGGTGTGTGTGGGGGTCAGGGCTGTGTGTGAGGGGGTCGAGGCAGTGTGTGTGGGGGTCGGGGCAGTGTGTGTGAGGGTCGGGGCAGTGTGTGTGGGGGTCGGGGCCGTGTGTGTGGGGGTCGGGGTAGTGTGTGTGGGGGTCGGGGCAGTGTGTGTGGGGATAGGGGCAGTGTGTGTGGGGATAGGGGCGGTGTGTGTGGGGGTAGGGACGGTGTGTGTGGGGGTCGGGGCGGTGTGTGTGGGGATAGGGGCAGTGTGTGTGGGGGTCAGGGCGGTGTGTGTGGGGGTTGGGGCGGTGTGTGTGGGGATAGGGGCAGTGTGTGTGGGGGTCAGGGCGGTGTGTGTGGGGATAGGGGCGGTGTGTGTGGGGGTCGGGGCGGTGTGTGTGGGGGTCGTGGCGGTGTGTGTGGGGGTCGTGGCGGTGTGTGTGGGGGTCGGGGCGGTGTGTGTGTGGGGGTCGGGGCAGTGTGTGTGGGGGTCGGGGCGGTGTGTGTGGGGGTCGGGGCGGTGTGTGTGGGGGTCGGGGCGGTGTGTGTGGGGGTCGGGGCGGTGTGTGTGGGGGTCGGCGCAGTGTGTGTGAGGGTTGGGGCAATGTGTGTGAGGGTCGGGGCAGTATGTGTAGGGGTCGGGGCAGTGTGTGTGGGGGTCGGGACGGTGTGTGTAGGGGTCGGGGCGTTGTGTGTGGCGGTCGGGGCGGTGTGTGTGGGGGTCGGGGCAGTGTGTGTGGGGGTCGGGGCAGTGTGTGTGGGTGTTGGGGCAGTGTGCGTGGGGATAGGGACAGTGTGTGTGGGGGTCCGGGCGGTGTGTGTGGGGATATTGGCGGTGTGTGTGGGGGTCGGGGCGGTGAGTGTGGGGGTCGGGGCGGTGTGTGTGGGAGTCGGCGCAGTTTGTGTGGGGGTCGGGGCAGTGTGTGTGGGGGTCGGGGCAGTGTGTGTGGGTGTTGGGGCAGTGTGCGTGGGGATAGGGACAGTGTGTGTGGGGGTCCGGGCGGTGTGTGTGGGGATATTGGCGGTGTGTGTGGGGGTCGGGGCGGTGTGTGTGGGGGTCGGGGCGGTGTGTGTGGGGGTTGGGGCGGTGTGTGTGGGTGTCGGGGCAGTGTGTGTGGGGGTCGGGGCAGTGTGTGTGGGGGTCGGGGCAGTGTGTGTGTAGGTCGGGGCAGTGTGTGTGGGGGTCAGGGCAGTGTGTGTGTGGGTCGGGGTAGTGTGTGAGGGGCTGAGGATAGTGTGTGTCGGAGTCGGGGCAGTGTGTGTGAGGGTCGGGGCATGTGTGTGGGGGTCGGGGCGATGTGTGTGAGGGTCGGGGGAATGTGTGTGAGGGTCGTGGCAGTGTGTGTGGGGGTCGGGGCAGTGTGTGTGGGGGTCGGGGCAGTGTGTGTGGGGGTCGGGGCGGTGTGTGTGGGGGTCGGGGCGGTGTGTGTGAGGGTCGGGGCATGTGTGTGGGGGTCGGGGCATGTGTGTGGGGGTCGGGGCAGTGTGTGTGAGGGTCGGGGGAATGTGTGTGAGGGTCGTGGCAGTGTGTGTGGGGGTCGGGGCAGTGTGTGTGGGGGTCGGGGCAGTGTGTGGGGGGTTCGGGACAGTGTGTGTGGGGGCCGAGGCAGTGAGTGTGGGGGTCGGGGCAGTGTGTGTGGGGGTCGGGGCAGTGAGTGTGGGGGTCGGGGCAGTGTGTGTGGGGGTCGGGGCAGTGTGTGTGGGGGTCGGGATGGTGTGTGTGGGGGTCAGGGCGGTGTGTGTGGGGATAGGGGCAGTGTGTGTGGGGGTCGGGGCGGTGTGTGTGGGGTCAGGGCAGTGTGTGTGGGGGTCGGGGCGGTGAATGTGAGGGTCGCGGCGGTGTGTGTGAGGGTCGGGGCAGTGTGTGTGGGGGTCGGAGCGGTGTGTGTGAGGGTTGGGGCAGTGTGTGTTGGGGTCGGGGCGGTGTGTGTGAGGGTCGGGGAAGTGTGTGTGAGGGTCGGGGCGATGTGTGTGAGGGTCGGGACGATGTGTGTGAGGGTCGGGACGGTGTGTGTGAGGGTCGGGGCGGTGTGTCTGAGGGTAGGGGCGGTGTGTGTGGGGGTCGGGGCAGTGTGTGTGGGGATCAGGGCAGTGTGTGTGGGAGTCGGGGCAGTGTGTGTGGGGTCGGGGAAGTGTGTGTGGGGTTCGGGGCGTTGTGTGTGAGGGTCGGGGCGGTGTGTGTGGGAGTCGGAGCGGTGTGTGTGTGGCTCGGGGCGGTGTGTGTGGGGGTCGGGGCGGTATGTGGGGGGGATCGGGGCAGTGTGTGTGGGGGTCGTGGCGGTGTGTGTGAGGGTCGGGTCGGTGGGTGTGGGGGTCGGGGCGGTGTGTGTGGGGGTCGGGGCGGTGTGTGTGGGGGTCGGGGCGGTGTGTGTGGGGGTCGGGGCGGTGTGTGTGGGGGTCAGGGCAGTGTGTGTGGGGGGGGGGTCGGGGCAGTTTGTGGGTGTCGGGGCAGTGCGTGTGGGTGGGGGGGGTCGGGGCAGTGAGTGTGGGGTGGGGTTCGGGGCAGTGTGTGTGGGGGTCGGGGCGGTGTGTGTGAGGGTCGGAGTAGTGTGTGAGGGGGTCAGGGTAGTGTGTGTGGGGTCGGGGCAGCGTGTGTTGAGGTCGGGACGGTGTGTGTGGGGGTCGGTGCGGTGTGTGTGGGAGTCGGGGCAGTGTGTGTGGGGGTCGGGGCAGTGTGTGTCAGGGTCGGGGAGGTGTGTGTGAGGCTCGGAGCGGTGTGTGTGGGGGTTGGGACAGTGTTTGTGAGGGTCGGGGCGGCGTGTGTGAGGGTCGGGGCGGTGTGTGCGAGGGTCGGGACGGTGTGTGTGGGGGTCGGGGCGGTGTGTGTGGGGGGCAGGGCAATGTGTGTGGGGATCAGGGCAGTGTGTGTAGGGGTCGGGGCAGTGTGTGTGGGGGTCGGGGCAGTGTGTGTGGGGGTCGGGGCAGTGTGTGGGGGTCGGGGCAGTGTGTGTGGGGGTCAGGGCAGTGTGTGTGGGGGACGGGGCAGTGTGTGTGGGGGTCGGGGCAGTGTGTGGGGGTCAGGGCGGTGTGTGTGGGGGTCGGGGCAGTGTGTGTGGGGGTCGGGGCAGTGTGTGGGGGTCAGGGCAATGTGTGTGGGGGTCGGGGCAGTGTGTGTGGGGGTCGGGGCAGTGTGTGTGAGGGTCGGGGCAGTGTGTGTGTGAGGGTCGGGACGGTGTGTCTGAGGGTCGGGGCAGTGTGTGTGGGGGTCAGGGCAATGTGTGTGGGGATCAGGGCAGTGGGTGTGGGGGTCAGTGCAGTGTGTGTGGGGGTCGGGGCAGTGTGTGTGGGGGTCAGGGCAGTGTGTGTGGGGGTCGGGGCAGTGTGTGTGGGGGTCGGGGCAGTTTGTGTGGGGGTCGGCGCGGTGTGTGTAGGGGTCGGGGCAGTGTGTGTGGGGGTCGGGGCAGTGAATGGGGGTCGGGGCAGTGAATGGGGGTCGGGGCAGTGAATGGGGGTCGGGGCGGTGTGTGTGGGGGTCGGGGCAGTGTGTGTGGGGGTCGGGGCAGTGAATGGGGGTCGGGGCAGTGAATGGGGGTCGGGGCAGTGAATGGGGGTCGGGGCAGTGTGTGTGGGGGTCGGGGCAGTGTGTGTGGGGGTCGGGGCGGTGTGTGTAGGGGTCGGGGTGGTGTGTGTGGGGGTCGGGGCGGTGTGTGTGGGGGTCGGGGCGGTGTGTGTGGGGGTCGGGGCTGTGTGTGTGGGGGTCGGGGCAGTGTGTGTGGAGTTCAGGACAGCGTGTGGGGGGGTCAGGGCGGCGTGTGTGGGGGTCGGGGCGGTGTGTGTGGGGGTAGGTGCGGTGTGTGTGCGATTCGGGGCAGTGTGTGTGTGGGTCGGGGCAGTGTGTGTGGGGATGAGGGAAGTGTATGTGGGGGTCGGGGCAGTGTATGTGGGGGTCGGGGCAGTGTGTATGGGGGTCGGGGCAGTGTGTGTGGGGGTCGGGGCAGTGTGTGTGGGGGCCGGGGCGGTGTGTGTAGGGGTCGGGGCAGTGTGTGTGGGGGTCGGGGCGGTGAATGTGGGGATCAGGGCAGTGTATGTGGGGGTCGGGGCAGTGTGTGTGGGGTCGGGGCAGTGTGTGTGGGGGTCGGGGCAGTGTGTGTGGGGGTCGGGGCAGTGTGTGTGGTGGTCGGGGCAGTGTGTGTGGGGATCGGGGCAGTGTGTGTGGGGATCAGGGCAGTGTGTGTGGGTCGGGGCGGTGTGTGTGGGGGTCGGGGCAGTGTGTTTGCAGGTCGGGGCGGTGTGTGTGGGGATCAGGGCAGTGTGTGTGGGGGTCGGGGCGGTGTGTGTGAGGGTCGGGGCAGTGTGTGTGGGGGTCGGGGCGGTGTGTGTGAGGGTCTCGGCGGTGTGTGTGGGGGTTGGGTCAGTGTGTGTGTGGGTCGGGGCAGTGTGTGTGGGGGTCGGGGCAGTGTGTGTGGGGGCCGGGGCGGTGTGTGTAGGGGTCGGGGCAGTGTGTGTGGGGGTCGGGGCGGTGAATGTGGGGATCAGGGCAGTGTATGTGGGGGTCGGGGCAGTGTGTGTGGGGGTCGGGGCAGTGTGTGTGGGTGTCGGGGCAGTGCGTGTGGGTGGGGGGGGTCGGGGCAGTGAGTGTGGGGTGGGGTTCGGGGCAGTGTGTGTGGGGGTCGGGGCGGTGTGTGTGAGGGTCGGAGTAGTGTGTGAGGGGGTCAGGGTAGTGTGTGTGGGGTCGGGGCAGCGTGTGTTGAGGTCGGGACGGTGTGTGTGGGGGTCGGTGCGGTGTGTGTGGGAGTCGGGGCAGTGTGTGTGGGGGTCGGGGCAGTGTGTGTCAGGGTCGGGGAGGTGTGTGTGAGGGTCGGAGCGGTGTGTGTGGGGGTTGGGACAGTGTGTGTGAGGGTCGGGGCGGCGTGTGTGAGGGTCGGGGCGGTGTGTGCGAGGGTCGGGACGGTGTGTGTGGGGGTCGGGGCGGTGTGTGTGGGGGGCAGGGCAATGTGTGTGGGGATCAGGGCAGTGTGTGTGGGGGTCGGGGCAGTGTGTGTGGGGGTCGGGGCAGTGTGTGTGGGGGTCGGGGCAGTGTGTGGGGGTCGGGGCAGTGTGTGTGGGGGTCAGGGCAGTGTGTGTGGGGGACGGGGCAGTGTGTGTGGGGGTCGGGGCAGTGTGTGGGGGTCAGGGCGGTGTGTGTGGGGGTCGGGGCAGTGTGTGTGGGGGTCGGGGCAGTGTGTGGGGGTCAGGGCAATGTGTGTGGGGGTCGGGGCAGTGTGTGTGGGGGTCGGGGCAGTGTGTGTGAGGGTCGGGGCAGTGTGTGTGTGAGGGTCGGGACGGTGTGTCTGAGGGTCGGGGCAGTGTGTGTGGGGGTCAGGGCAATGTGTGTGGGGATCAGGGCAGTGGGTGTGGGGGTCAGTGCAGTGTGTGTGGGGGTCGGGGCAGTGTGTGTGGGGGTCAGGGCAGTGTGTGTGGGGGTCGGGGCAGTGTGTGTGGGGGTCGGGGCAGTTTGTGTGGGGGTCGGCGCGGTGTGTGTAGGGGTCGGGGCAGTGTGTGTGGGGGTCGGGGCAGTGTGTGTGGGGGTCGGGGCAGTGAATGGGGGTCGGGGCAGTGAATGGGGGTCGGGGCAGTGAATGGGGGTCGGGGCAGTGAATGGGGGTCGGGGCAGTGTGTGTGGGGGTCGGGGCAGTGTGTGTGGGGGTCGGGGCGGTGTGTGTAGGGGTCGGGGTGGTGTGTGTGGGGGTCGGGGCGGTGTGTGTGGGGGTCGGGCGGTGTGTGTGGGGGTCGGGGCTGTGTGTGTGGGGGTCGGGGCAGTGTGTGTGGAGTTCGGGACAGCGTGTGGGGGGGTCAGGGCGGCGTGTGTGGGGGTCGGGGCGGTGTGTGTGGGGGTCGGTGCGGTGTGTGTGCGATTCGGGGCAGTGTGTGTGTGGGTCGGGGCAGTGTGTGTGGGGATGAGGGAAGTGTATGTGGGGGTCGGGGCAGTGTATGTGGGGGTCGGGGCAGTGTGTATGGGGGTCGGGGCAGTGTGTGTGGGGGTCGGGGCAGTGTGTGTGGGGGCCGGGGCGGTGTGTGTAGGGGTCGGGGCAGTGTGTGTGGGGGTCGGGGCGGTGAATGTGGGGATCAGGGCAGTGTATGTGGGGGTCGGGGCAGTGTGTGTGGGGGTCGGGGCAGTGTGTGTGGGGGTCGGGGCAGTGTGTGTGGGGGTCGGGGCAGTGTGTGTGGTGGTCGGGGCAGTGTGTGTGGGGATCAGGGCAGTGTGTGTGGGGATCAGGGCAGTGTGTGTGGGTCGGGGCGGTGTGTGTGGGGGTCGGGGCAGTGTGTTTGCAGGTCGGGGCGGTGTGTGTGGGGATCAGGGCAGTGTGTGTGGGGGTCGGGGCGGTGTGTGTGAGGGTCGGGGCAATGTGTGTGGGGGTCGGGGCGGTGTGTGTGAGGGTCTCGGCGGTGTGTGTGGGGGTTGGGTCAGTGTGTGTGTGGGTCGGGGCAGTGTGTGTGGGGGTCGGGGCAGTGTGTGTGGGGGCCGGGGCGGTGTGTGTAGGGGTCGGGGCAGTGTGTGTGGGGGTCGGGGCGGTGAATGTGGGGATCAGGGCAGTGTATGTGGGGGTCGGGGCAGTGTGTGTGGGGGTCGGGGCAGTGTGTGTGGGGGTCGGGGCAGTGTGTGTGGTGGTCGGGGCAGTGTGTGTGGGGATCAGGGCAGTGTGTGTGGGGATCAGGGCAGTGTGTGTGGGTCGGGGCGGTGTGTGTGGGGGTCGGGGCAGTGTGTTTGCAGGTCGGGGCGGTGTGTGTGGGGATCAGGGCAGTGTGTGTGGGGGTCGGGGCGGTGTGTGTGAGGGTCGGGGCGGTGTGTGTGAGGGTCGGGGCAGTGTGTGTGGGGGTCGGGGCGGTGTGTGTGAGGGTCTCGGCGGTGTGTGTGGGGGTTGGGTCAGTGTGTGTGTGGGTCGGGGCAGTGTGTGTGAGGGTCGGGGCAGTGTGTGTGAGGGTCGGGGTAGTGTGTGAGGGAGACAGGGTAGTGTGTGTGGGGTCGCGGCAGCTTGTGTGGGGGTCGGGGCGGTGTGTGTGGAGGTCGGTGCGGTGTGTGTGGGAGTCGGGGCAGTGTGTGTGGGGGTCGGGGCAGTGTGTGTCAGGGTCGGGGCGGCGTGTGTGAGGGTCGGAGCGGTGTGTGTGGGGGTTGGGGCAGTGTGTGTTAGGGTCGGGGCGGTGTGTGTGAGGGTCGGGGCGGTGTGTGTGAGGGTCGGGGCGATGTGTGTGGGGGTCGGGGCGGTGTGTGTGAGGGTCTCGGCGGTGTGTGTGAGGGTCGGGGCGGTGTGTGTGGGGATCGGGGCAGTGTGTGTGGGGGTCGGGGCGGTGTGTGTGAGGGTCTCGGCGGTGTGTGTGAGGGTCGGGACGGTGTGTGTGGGGATCAGGGCAGTGTGTGTGGGGGTCGGGGCGGTGTGTGTGAGGGTCGGGGCGGTGTGAGTGGGGATCGGGGCAGTGTGTGTGGGGGTCGGGGCAGTGTGTGTGAGGGTCGGGGCAGTGTGTGTGTGAGGGTCGGGACGGTGTGTCTGAGGGTCGGGGCAGTGTGTGTGGGGGTCAGGGCAATGTGTGTGGGGATCAGGGCAGTGGGTGTGGGGGTCAGTGCAGTGTGTGTGGGGGTCGGGGCAGTGTGTGTGGGGGTCGGGGCAGTGTGTGGGGGTCAGGGCAGTGTGTGTGGGGGTCGGGGCAGTGTGTGTGGGGGTCGGGGCAGTTTGTGTGGGGGTCGGCGCGGTGTGTGTAGGGGTCGGGGCAGTGTGTGTGGGGGTCGGGGCAGTGTGTGTGGAGTTCGGGACAGCGTGTGGGGGGGTCAGGGCGGCGTGTGTGGGGGTCGGGGCGGTGTGTGTGGGGGTCGGTGCGGTGTGTGTGCGATTCGGGGCAGTGTGTGTGTGGGTCGGGGCAGTGTGTGTGGGGATGAGGGAAGTGTATGTGGGGGTCGGGGCAGTGTATGTGGGGGTCGGGGCAGTGTGTATGGGGGTCGGGGCAGTGTGTGTGGGGGTCGGGGCGGTGTGTGTGGGGGCCGGGGCGGTGTGTGTAGGGGTCGGGGCAGTGTGTGTGGGGGTCGGGGCGGTGAATGTGGGGATCAGGGCAGTGTATGTGGGGGTCGGGGCAGTGTGTGTGGGGGTCGGGGCAGTGTGTGTGGGGGTCGGGGCAGTGTGTGTGGGGGTCGGGGCAGTGTGTGTGGGGGTCGGGGCAGTGTGTGTGGTGGTCGGGGCAGTGTGTGTGGGGATCAGGGCAGTGTGTGTGGGGATCAGGGCAGTGTGTGTGGGTCGGGGCGGTGTGTGTGGGGGTCAGGGCAGTGTGTTTGCAGGTCGGGGCGGTGTGTGTGGGGATCAGGGCAGTGTGTGTGGGGGTCGGGGCGGTGTGTGTGAGGGTCGGGGCAGTGTGTGTGGGGGTCGGGGCGGTGTGTGTGAGGGTCTCGGCGGTGTGTGTGGGGGTTGGGTCAGTGTGTGTGTGGGTCGGGGCAGTGTGTGTGGGGGTCGGGGCAGTGTGTGTGGGGGCCGGGGCGGTGTGTGTAGGGGTCGGGGCAGTGTGTGTGGGGGTCGGGGCGGTGAATGTGGGGATCAGGGCAGTGTATGTGGGGGTCGGGGCAGTGTGTGTGGGGGTCGGGGCAGTGTGTGTGGGGGTCGGGGCAGTGTGTGTGGTGGTCGGGGCAGTGTGTGTGGGGATCAGGGCAGTGTGTGTGGGGATCAGGGCAGTGTGTGTGGGTCGGGGCGGTGTGTGTGGGGGTCGGGGCAGTGTGTTTGCAGGTCGGGGCGGTGTGTGTGGGGATCAGGGCAGTGTGTGTGGGGGTCGGGGCGGTGTGTGTGAGGGTCGGGGCAGTGTGTGTGGGGGTCGGGGCGGTGTGTGTGAGGGTCTCGGCGGTGTGTGTGGGGGTTGGGTCAGTGTGTGTGTGGGTCGGGGCAGTGTGTGTGAGGGTCGGGGCAGTGTGTGTGAGGGTCGGGGTAGTGTGTGAGGGGGACAGGGTAGTGTGTGTGGGGTCGCGGCAGCTTGTGTGGGGGTCGGGGCGGTGTGTGTGGAGGTCGGTGCGGTGTGTGTGGGAGTCGGGGCAGTGTGTGTGGGGGTCGGGGCAGTGTGTGTCAGGGTCGGGGCGGCGTGTGTGAGGGTCGGAGCGGTGTGTGTGGGGGTTGGGGCAGTGTGTGTTAGGGTCGGGGCGGTGTGTGTGAGGGTCGGGGCGGTGTGTGTGAGGGTCGGGGCGATGTGTGTGGGGGTCGGGGCGGTGTGTGTGAGGGTCTCGGCGGTGTGTGTGAGGGTCGGGGCGGTGTGTGTGGGGATCGGGGCAGTGTGTGTGGGGGTCGGGGCGGTGTGTGTGAGGGTCTCGGCGGTGTGTGTGAGGGTCGGGACGGTGTGTGTGGGGATCAGGGCAGTGTGTGTGGGGGTCGGGGCGGTGTGTGTGAGGGTCGGGGCGGTGTGAGTGGGGATCGGGGCAGTGTGTTTGGGGGTTGGGGCAGTGTGTGTGTGGGTCGGGGCAGTGTGTGTGAGGGTCGGGGCAATGTGTGTGAGGGTCGGGGTAGTGTGTGAGGGGGTCGGGGCGGTGTGTCTGAGGGTCGGGGCGGTGTGTCTGAGTGTCGGGGCGGTGTGTGTTGCGATCGGGGCAGTGTGTGTTGCGATCGGGGCAGTGTGTGTGGGGGTCGGGGCAGTGTGTGTGGGGGTCGGGGCAGTGTGTGTGGGGGTCGGGGCTGTGTGTGTGGGGGTCGGGGCGGTGTGTGGGGGTCAGGGCAGTGTGTGTGGGCGTCGGGGCGGTGTGTGTGGGGGTCGGGGCGGTGTGTGTGGGGGTCGGGGCGGTGTGTGTGGGGGTCGGGGCGGTGTGTGTGGGGGTCGGGGCGGTGTGTGTGGGGGTCGGGGCGGTGTGTGTGGGGGTCGGGGCGGTGTGTGTGGGGGTCGGGGCAGTGTGTGTGGGGGTCGGCGCGGTGTGTGTGGGGGTCGGGGCAGTGTGTGTGGGTGTCGGGGCAGTGTGTGTGGGTGTCGGGGCAGTGTGTGTGGGGGTCGGGGCAGTGTGTGTGGGGGTCGGGGCGGTGTGCGTGGGGATAGGGGCAGTGTGTGTGGGTGTCGGGGCAGTGTGCGTGGGGATAGGGGCAGTGTGTGTGGGGGTCGGCGCGGTGTGTGTGGGGGTCGGGGCAGTGTGTGTGGGTGTCGGGGCAGTGTGTGTGGGGGTCGGGGCAGTGTGTGTGGGGGTCGGGGCAGTGTGTGTGGGGGTCGGGGCAGTGTGTGTGGGTGTCGGGGCAGTGTGCGTGGGGATAGGGGCAGTGTGTGTGGGGATAGGGGCAGTGTGTGTGGGGGACGGTGCGGTGTGTGTGGGGATATTGGCGGTGTGTGTGGGGGTTGGGGCGGTGTGTGTGGGGGTCGGGGCGGTGTGTGTCGGGGTCGGGGCGGTGTGTGTGGGGGTCGGGGCAGTGTGTGTGGGGATAGGGGCAGTGTGTGTGGGGATATTGGCGGTGTGTTTGGGGTTCGGGGCGGTGTGTGTGGGGGCCGGGGCGGTGTGTGTGGGGGTCGGGGCGGTGTGTGTGGGGGTCGGGGCGGTGTGTGTGGGGGTCAGGGCAGTGTGTGTGGGGGTCAGGGCAGTGTGTGTGGGAATCAGGGCGGTGTGAGTGAGGGTCGGGGCGGTGTGTGTAGGGGTCGGGGCAGTGTGTGTGGGGGTCGGGACAGTGTGTGTGGGGGTCGGACGGTGTGTGTGGGGGTCGGGGCGGTGTGTGTGGGAGTCTGGGCGGTGTGTGTGGGTGTCGGGGCGGTGTGTGTGGGGGTCGGGGCGGTGTGTGTGGGGGTCGGGGCGGTGTGTGTGGGGGTCAGGGCGGTGTGTGTGGGGGTCGGGGCGGTGTGTGTGGGGGTCGGGGCGGTGTGTGTGGGGGTCGGGGCGGTGTGTGTGGGGATCGGGGCGGTGTGTGTGGGGGTCGGGGCGGTTTGTGTGGGGGTCGGGGCACTGTTTGTGAGGGTCGGGGCTGTGTGTGTGAGGGTCGGGGCGGTGTGTGTGTGGGTCGGGGCAGTGTGTGTGGTGGTAGGGGCGGTGTGTGTGGGGGTCGGGGCTGTGTGTGTGGGGGTCAGGGCTGTGTGTGTAAGGGTCGGGGCGGTGTGTGTTGGGGTCGGGGCGGTGTGTGTGGGGGTCGAGGCGATGTGTGTGGGGGTCGGGGCAGTGTGTGTGGGTCGGGGCAGTGTGTGTGGGGGTCGGGGCAGTGTGTGTGGGGGTCGGGGCGGTGTGTGTGCGGGTCGGGGCGGCGTGTGTGGTGGTCGGGGCGGTGTGTGTGGGGGTCGGGGCGGTGTGTGTGGTGGTCGGGGCGGTGTGTGTGGGGGTCGGGACGGTGTGTGTGGGGGTCGGGGCCGTGTGTGTGGGGGTCGGGGCGGTGTGTGTGGGGGTTGGGGCGGTGTGTGTGGGGGTCGGGGCGGTGTGTGTGGGGGTCGGGGCGGTGTGTGTGGGGTTCGGGGCTGTGTGTCTGGTGGTCGGGGAAGTGTGTGTGGGGGTCGGGGCAGTGTGTGTCGGTGTCGGGGCGGTGTGTGTGGGGGTCGGGACAGCGTGTGTGGGGGTCGGTGCGGTGTGTGTGGGGGATCGGGGCGGTGTGTGTGGGAGTCAGGGCAGTGTGTGTGGGGGTCGGGGAAGTGTGTGTGGGGGTCGGGGCGGTGTGTGTGAGGGACGGGGCGGTGTGTGTGAGGGTCGGGAAGGTGTGTGTGTGGGTCGGGGCGGTGTGTGTGGGGGTCGGGGCGTTGTGTGTGGGGGTCGGGGCGGTATGTGGGGGGGCTCGGGGCGTTGTGTGTGGGGGTCGGGGAGGTGTGTGTGAGGGTCAGGTCGGTGGGTGTGGGGGTCGGGGCGGTGTGTGTGGGGGTCGGGGCGGTGTGTGTGCGGTTCGCGGCGGTGTGTGTGGGGGTCAGGGCAGTGTGTGTGGGGGGTGGTCGGGGCAGTGTGTGGGGGTCGGGGCGGTGTGTGTGGATGTCGGGGCAGTGCGTGTGGGTGGGGCGGGTTGGGGCAGTGTGTGTGGGGGTCGGGGCAGTGTGTGTGGGGGTCGGGGCAGTGTGTGTGGGTGTTGGGGCAGTGTGTGTGGGGGTCGGGGCGGTGTGTGTGGGGGTCGGGGCAGTGTGTGTGGGGGTCGGGGCGGTGTGTGGGGGTCAGGGCAGTGTGTGTGGGCGTCGGGGCAGTGTGTGTGGGGGTCGGGGCGGTGTGTGTGGGGTTCGGGGCAGTGTGCTTGGGGATAGGGGCAGTGTGTGTTGGGATAGGGGCAGTGTGTGTGGGGGTCGGGGCAGTGTGTGTGGGGGTCGGGCAGTGTGTGTGGGGGTCGGGGCAGTGTGTGTGGGGGTCGGGGCGGTGTGTGGGGGTCAGGGCAGTGTGTGTGGGCGTCGGGGCAGTGTGTGTGGGGGTCGGGGCGGTGTGTGTGGGGTTCGGGGCAGCGTGTGTGGGGGTCAGGGCAGCGTGTGTGGGGTTCGGGGCGGTGTGTGTGGGGGTCGGGGCGGTGTGTGTGGGGGTCGGGGCGGAGTGTGTGGGGGTCGGGGCGGTGTGTGTGGGGGTCGGGGCGGTGTGTGTGGGGGTCGGCGCGGTGTGTGTGGGGGTCGGGGCAGTGTGCATGGGGGTAGGGGCGGTGTGTGTGGGGGACGGTGCGGTGTGTGTGGGGATATTGGCGGTGTGTGTGGGGGTCGGGGCGGTGTGTGTGGGGGTCGGGGCGGTGTGTGTGGGGGTCGGGGCGGTGTGAATGGGGGTCGGGGCGGTGTGTGTGGGGGTCGGGGCAGTGTGTGTGGGGATAGGGGCAGTGTGTGTGGGGATATTGGCGGTGTGTGTGGGGGTCGGGGCAGTGTGTGTGGTGGTCGGGGCGGTGTGTGTGGGTGTCGGGGCAGTGTGTGTGGGGGTCGGGGCAGTGTGCATGGGGGTAGGGGCGGTGTGTGTGGGGGACGGTGCGGTGTGTGTGGGGATATTGGCGGTGTGAGTGGGGGTTGGGGCGGTGTGTGTGGGGGTCGTGGCGGTGTGTGTGGGGGTCGGGGCGGTGTGTGTGGGGGTCGGGGCGGTGTGTGTGGGGGTCAGGGCAGTGTGTGTGGGGGTCAGGGCAGTGTGTGTGGGAATCAGGGCGGTGTGAGTGAGGGTCGGGGCGGTGTGTGTAGGGGTCGGGGCAGTGTGTGTGGGGGTCGGGACAGTGTGTGTGGGGGTCGGACGGTGTGTGTGGGGGTCGGGGCGGTGTGTGTGGGAGTCTGGGCGGTGTGTGTGGGTGTCGGGGCGGTGTGTGTGGGGGTCGGGGCGGTGTGTGTGGGGGTCGGGGCGGTGTGTGTGGGGGTCAGGGCGGTGTGTGTGGGGGTCGGGGCGGTGTGTGTGGGGGTCGGGGCGGTGTGTGTGGGGGTCGGGGCGGTGTGTGTGGGTATCGGGGCGGTGTGTGTGGGGGTCGGGGCGGTGTGTGTGGGGGTCGGGGCACTGTTTGTGAGGGTCGGGGCAGTGTGTGTGAGGGTCGGGGCGGTGTGTGTGTGGGTCGGGGCAGTGTGTGTGGGGGTCGGGGCGGTGTGTGTGGGGGTCGGGGCTGTGTGTGTGGGGGTCAGGGCCGTGTGTGTAAGGGTCGGGGCGGAGTGTGTTGGGGTCGGGGCGGTGTGTGTGGGGGTCGAGGCGATGTGTGTGAGGGTCGGGACGGTGTTTGTGAGGGTCGGGGCAGTGTGTGTGTGGGGGTCGGGGCAGTGTGTGTGTGGGGGTCGGGGCAGTGTGTGTGGGTCGGGGCAGTGTGTGTGGGGGTCAGGGCAGTGTGTGTGGGGATCAGGGCAGTGTGTGTGGGGGTCGGGGCAGTGTGTGTGGGGGTCGGGGCGGTGTGTGTGGGGGTCGGGGCGGCGTGTGTGGTGGTCGGGGCGGTGTGTGTGGGGGTCGGGGCGGTGTGTGTGGTGGTCGGGGCGGTGTGTGTGGGGGTCGGGACGGTGTGTGTGGGGGTCGGGGCCGTGTGTGTGGGGGTCGGGGCGGTGTGTGTGGGGGTTGGGGCGGTGTGTGTGGGGGTCGGGGCGGTGTGTGTGGGGGTCGGGGCGGTGTGTGTGGGGTTCGGGGCTGTGTGTCTGGTGGTCGGGGAAGTGTGTGTGGGGGTCGGGGCGGTGTGTGTGGGTATCGGGGCGGTGTGTGTGGGGGTCGGGGCACTGTTTGTGAGGGTCGGGGCAGTGTGTGTGAGGGTCGGGGCGGTGTGTGTGTGGGTCGGGGCAGTGTGTGTGGGGGTCGGGGCGGTGTGTGTGGGGGTCGGGGCTGTGTGTGTGGGGGTCAGGGCCGTGTGTGTAAGGGTCGGGGCGGTGTGTGTTGGGGTCGGGGCGGTGTGTGTGGGGGTCGAGGCGATGTGTGTGAGGGTCGGGACGGTGTTTGTGAGGGTCGGGGCAGTGTGTGTGTGGGGGTCGGGGCAGTGTGTGTGTGGGGGTCGGGGCAGTGTGTGTGGGTCGGGGCAGTGTGTGTGGGGGTCAGGGCAGTGTGTGTGGGGATCAGGGCAGTGTGTGTGGGGGTCGGGGCAGTGTGTGTGGGGGTCGGGGCGGTGTGTGTGGGGGTCGGGGCGGCGTGTGTGGTGGTCGGGGCGGTGTGTGTGGGGGTCGGGGCGGTGTGTGTGGTGGTCGGGGCGGTGTGTGTGGGGGTCGGGACGGTGTGTGTGGGGGTCGGGACAGTGTGTGTGGGGGTCGGGGCCGTGTGTGTGGGGGTCGGGGCAGTGTGTGTGGGGGTCGGGACAGTGTGTGTGGGGGTCGGGGCCGTGTGTGTGGGGGTCGGGGCCGTGTGTGTGGGGGTCGGGGCGGTGTGTGTGGGGGTTGGGGCGGTGTGTGTGGGGGTCGGGGCGGTGTGTGTGGGGGTCGGGGCAGTGTGTGTGGGGGTCGGGGCCGTGTGTGTGGGGGTCGGGGCAGTGTGTGTGGGGGTCGGGACAGTGTGTGTGGGGGTCGGGGCCGTGTGTGTGGGGGTCGGGGCGGTGTGTGTGGGGGTTGGGGCGGTGTGTGTGGGGGTCGGGGCGGTGTGTGTGGGGGTCGGGGCGGTGTGTGTGGGGTTCGGGGCTGTGTGTCTGGTGGTCGGGGAAGTGTGTGTGGGGGTCGGGGCAGTGTGTGTCGGTGTCGGGGCGGTGTGTGTGGGGGTCGGGACAGCGTGTGTGGGGGTCGGTGCGGTGTGTGTGGGGATCGGAGCGGTGTGTGTGGGGGTCGGGACAGCGTGTGTGGGGGTCGGGGCGGTGTGTGTGGGGGTCGGGGCGGTGTGTGTGGGGGTCGGGACAGCGTGTGTGGGGGTCGGGGCGGTGTGTGTGGGGGTCGGGGCGGTGTGTGTGGGGGATCGGGGCGGTGTGTGTGGGAGTCAGGGCAGTGTGTGTGGGGGTCGGGGAAGTGTGTGTGGGGGTCGGGGCGGTGTGTGTGAGGGACGGGGCGGTGTGTGTGAGGGTCGGGACGGTGTGTGTGTGGGTCGGGGCGGTGTGTGTGGGTGTCGGGGCGGTATGTGGGGGGGCTCGGGGCGTTGTGTGTGGTGGTCGGGGCGGTGTGTGTGAGGGTCAGGTCGGTGGGTGTGGGGGTCGGGGCGGTGTGTGTGGGGGTCGGGGCGGTGTGTGTGGGGGTCGGGGCGGTGTGTGTGCGGTTCGCGGCGGTGTGTGTGGGGGTCAGGGCAGTGTGTGTGGGGGGTGGTCGGGGCAGTGTGTGGGGGTCGGGGCAGTGCGTGTGGGTGGGGCGGGTTGGGGCAGTGTGTGTGGGGGTCGGGGCAGTGTGTGTGGGGGTCGGGGCAGTGTGTGTGGGTGTTGGGGCAGTGTGTGTGGGGGTCGGGGCGGTGTGTGTGGGGGTCGGGGCAGTGTGTGTGGGGGTCGGGGCGGTGTGTGTGGGGGTCGGGGCGGTGTGTATGGGGGTCGGGGCAGTGTGTGTGGGGGTCGGGGCGGTGTGTGGGGGTCAGGGCAGTGTGTGTGGGCGTCGGGGCAGTGTGTGTGGGGGTCGGGGCGGTGTGTGTGGGGTTCGGGGCAGTGTGCTTGGGGATCGGGGCAGTGTGTGTTGGGATAGGGGCAGTGTGTGTGGGGGTCGGGGCAGTGTGTGTGGGGGTCGGGGCAGTGTGTGTGGGGGTCGGGGCAGTGTGTGTGGGGGTCGGGGCGGTGTGTGTGGGTATCGGGGCGGTGTGTGTGGGGGTCGGGGCACTGTTTGTGAGGGTCGGGGCAGTGTGTGTGAGGGTCGGGGCGGTGTGTGTGTGGGTCGGGGCAGTGTGTGTGGGGGTCGGGGCGGTGTGTGTGGGGGTCGGGGCTGTGTGTGTGGGGGTCAGGGCCGTGTGTGTAAGGGTCGGGGCGGTGTGTGTTGGGGTCGGGGCGGTGTGTGTGGGGGTCGAGGCGATGTGTGTGAGGGTCGGGACGGTGTTTGTGAGGGTCGGGGCAGTGTGTGTGTGGGGGTCGGGGCAGTGTGTGTGTGGGGGTCGGGGCAGTGTGTGTGGGTCGGGGCAGTGTGTGTGGGGGTCAGGGCAGTGTGTGTGGGGATCAGGGCAGTGTGTGTGGGGGTCGGGGCAGTGTGTGTGGGGGTCGGGGCGGTGTGTGTGGGGGTCGGGGCGGCGTGTGTGGTGGTCGGGGCGGTGTGTGTGGGGGTCGGGGCGGTGTGTGTGGTGGTCGGGGCGGTGTGTGTGGGGGTCGGGACGGTGTGTGTGGGGGTCGGGGCCGTGTGTGTGGGGGTCGGGGCGGTGTGTGTGGGGGTTGGGGCGGTGTGTGTGGGGGTCGGGGCGGTGTGTGTGGGGGTCGGGGCGGTGTGTGTGGGGTTCGGGGCTGTGTGTCTGGTGGTCGGGGAAGTGTGTGTGGGGGTCGGGGCAGTGTGTGTCGGTGTCGGGGCGGTGTGTGTGGGGGTCGGGACAGCGTGTGTGGGGGTCGGTGCGGTGTGTGTGGGGATCGGAGCGGTGTGTGTGGGGGTCGGGACAGCGTGTGTGGGGGTCGGGGCGGTGTGTGTGGGGGTCGGGGCGGTGTGTGTGGGGGATCGGGGCGGTGTGTGTGGGAGTCAGGGCAGTGTGTGTGGGGGTCGGGGAAGTGTGTGTGGGGGTCGGGGCGGTGTGTGTGAGGGACGGGGCGGTGTGTGTGAGGGTCGGGACGGTGTGTGTGTGGGTCGGGGCGGTGTGTGTGGGGGTCGGGGCGGTATGTGGGGGGGCTCGGGGCGTTGTGTGTGGTGGTCGGGGCGGTGTGTGTGAGGGTCAGGTCGGTGGGTGTGGGGGTCGGGGCGGTGTGTGTGGGGGTCGGGGCGGTGTGTGTGGGGGTCGGGGCGGTGTGTGTGCGGTTCGCGGCGGTGTGTGTGGGGGTCAGGGCAGTGTGTGTGGGGGGTGGTCGGGGCAGTGTGTGGGGGTCGGGGCAGTGCGTGTGGGTGGGGCGGGTTGGGGCAGTGTGTGTGGGGGTCGGGGCAGTGTGTGTGGGGGTCGGGGCAGTGTGTGTGGGTGTTGGGGCAGTGTGTGTGGGGGTCGGGGCGGTGTGTGTGGGGGTCGGGGCAGTGTGTGTGGGGGTCGGGGCGGTGTGTGTGGGGGTCGGGGCGGTGTGTATGGGGGTCGGGGCAGTGTGTGTGGGGGTCGGGGCGGTGTGTGGGGGTCAGGGCAGTGTGTGTGGGCGTCGGGGCAGTGTGTGTGGGGGTCGGGGCGGTGTGTGTGGGGTTCGGGGCAGTGTGCTTGGGGATAGGGGCAGTGTGTGTTGGGATAGGGGCAGTGTGTGTGGGGGTCGGGGCAGTGTGTGTGGGGGTCGGGGCAGTGTGTGTGGGGGTCGGGGCAGTGTGTGTGGGGGTCGGGGCGGTGTGTGGGGGTCAGGGCAGTGTGTGTGGGCGTCGGGGCAGTGTGTGTGGGGGTCGGGGCGGTGTGTGGGGGTCAGGGCAGTGTGTGTGGGCGTCGGGGCAGTGTGTGTGGGGGTCGGGGCGGTGTGTGTGGGGTTCGGGGCAGTGTGCTTGGGGATAGGGGCAGTGTGTGTTGGGATAGGGGCAGTGTGTGTGGGGGTCGGGGCAGTGTGTGTGGGGGTCGGGCAGTGTGTGTGGGGGTCGGGGCAGTGTGTGTGGGGGGTCGGGGCGGTGTGTGGGGGTCAGGGCAGTGTGTGTGGGCGTCGGGGCAGTGTGTGTGGGGGTCGGGGCGGTGTGTGTGGGGTTCGGGGCAGCGTGTGTGGGGGTCAGGGCAGCGTGTGTGGGGTTCGGGGCGGTGTGTGTGGGGGTCGGGGCGGTGTGTGTGGGGGTCGGGGCGGAGTGTGTGGGGGTCGGGGCGGTGTGTGTGGGGGTCGGGGCGGTGTGTGTGGGGGTCGGCGCGGTGTGTGTGGGGGTCGGGGCAGTGTGCATGGGGGTAGGGGCGGTGTGTGTCGGTGTCGGGGCGGTGTGTGTGGGGGTCGGGACAGCGTGTGTGGGGGTCGGTGCGGTGTGTGTGGGGATCGGAGCGGTGTGTGTGGGGGTCGGGACAGCGTGTGTGGGGGTCGGGGCGGTGTGTGTGGGGGTCGGGGCGGTGTGTGTGGGGGATCGGGGCGGTGTGTGTGGGAGTCAGGGCAGTGTGTGTGGGGGTCGGGGAAGTGTGTGTGGGGGTCGGGGCGGTGTGTGTGAGGGACGGGGCGGTGTGTGTGAGGGTCGGGACGGTGTGTGTGTGGGTCGGGGCAGTGTGTGTGGGGGTCGGGGCAGTGTGTGTGGGGGTCGGGGCAGTGTGTGTGGGGGTCGGGGCGGTGTGTGGGGGTCAGGGCAGTGTGTGTGGGCGTCGGGGCAGTGTGTGTGGGGGTCGGGGCGGTGTGTGGGGGTCAGGGCAGTGTGTGTGGGCGTCGGGGCAGTGTGTGTGGGGGTCGGGGCGGTGTGTGTGGGGTTCGGGGCAGTGTGCTTGGGGATAGGGGCAGTGTGTGTTGGGAATGGGGCAGTGTGTGTGGGGGTCAGGGCAGTGTGTGTGGGGGTCGGGCAGTGTGTGTGGGGGTCGGGGCAGTGTGTGTGGGGGTCGGGGCGGTGTGTGGGGGTCAGGGCAGTGTGTGTGGGCGTCGGGGCAGTGTGTGTGGGGGTCGGGGCGGTGTGTGTGGGGTTCGGGGCAGCGTGTGTGGGAGTCAGGGCAGCGTGTGTGGGGTTCGGGGCGGTGTGTGTGGGGGTCGGGGCGGTGTGTGTGGGGGTCGGGGCGGAGTGTGTGGGGGTCGGGGCGGTGTGTGTGGGGGTCGGGGCGGTGTGTGTGGGGGTCGGCGCGGTGTGTGTGGGGGTCGGGGCAGTGTGTGTGGGGGTCGGGGCAGTGTGTGTGGGGGGCGGGGCAGTGTGTGTGGGGATCGGGGCGGTGTGTGTGGGGGTCGGGGCGGAGTGTGTGGGGGTCGGGGCGGTGTGTGTGGGGGTCGGGGCGGTGTGTGTGGGGGTCGGCGCGGTGTGTGTGGGGGTCGGGGCAGTGTGCATGGGGGTAGGGGCGGTGTGTGTCGGTGTCGGGGCGGTGTGTGTGGGGGTCGGGACAGCGTGTGTGGGGGTCGGTGCGGTGTGTGTGGGGATCGGAGCGGTGTGTGTGGGGGTCGGGACAGCGTGTGTGGGGGTCGGGGCGGTGTGTGTGGGGGTCGGGGCGGTGTGTGTGGGGGATCGGGGCGGTGTGTGTGGGAGTCAGGGCAGTGTGTGTGGGGGTCGGGGAAGTGTGTGTGGGGGTCGGGGCGGTGTGTGTGAGGGACGGGGCGGTGTGTGTGAGGGTCGGGACGGTGTGTGTGTGGGTCGGGGCGGTGTGTGTGGGGGTCGGGGCGGTATGTGGGGGGGCTCGGGGCGTTGTGTGTGGTGGTCGGGGCGGTGTGTGTGAGGGTCAGGTCGGTGGGTGTGGGGGTCGGGGCGGTGTGTGTGGGGGTCGGGGCGGTGTGTGTGGGGGTCGGGGCGGTGTGTGTGGGGGTCGGGGCGGTGTGTGTGGGGGTCGGGGCGGTGTGTGTGCGGTTCGCGGCGGTGTGTGTGGGGGTCAGGGCAGTGTGTGTGGGGGGTGGTCGGGGCAGTGTGTGGGGGTCGGGGCAGTGCGTGTGGGTGGGGCGGGTTGGGGCAGTGTGTGTGGGGGTCGGGGCGGTGTGTGTGGGGGTCGGGGCTGTGTGTGTGGGGGTCAGGGCCGTGTGTGTAAGGGTCGGGGCGGTGTGTGTTGGGGTCGGGGCGGTGTGTGTGGGGGTCGAGGCGATGTGTGTGAGGGTCGGGACGGTGTTTGTGAGGGTCGGGGCAGTGTGTGTGTGGGGGTCGGGGCAGTGTGTGTGTGGGGGTCGGGGCAGTGTGTGTGGGTCGGGGCAGTGTGTGTGGGGGTCAGGGCAGTGTGTGTGGGGATCAGGGCAGTGTGTGTGGGGGTCGGGGCGGTGTGTGTGGGGGTCGGGGCGGCGTGTGTGGTGGTCGGGGCGGTGTGTGTGGGGGTCGGGGCGGTGTGTGTGGTGGTCGGGGCGGTGTGTGTGGGGGTCGGGACGGTGTGTGTGGGGGTCGGGGCCGTGTGTGTGGGGGTCGGGGCGGTGTGTGTGGGGGTCGGGGCGGTGTGTGTGGGGGTTGGGGCGGTGTGTGTGGGGGTCGGGGCGGTGTGTGTGGGGGTTGGGGCGGTGTGTGTGGGGGTCGGGGCGGTGTGTGTGGGGGTCGGGGCGGTGTGTGTGGGGTTCGGGGCTGTGTGTCTGGTGGTCGGGGAAGTGTGTGTGGGGGTCGGGGCAGTGTGTGTCGGTGTCGGGGCGGTGTATGTGGGGGTCGGGACGGTGTGTGTGGGGGTCGGGGCCGTGTGTGTGGGGGTCGGGACGGTGTGTGTGGGGGTCGGGGCCGTGTGTGTGGGGGTCGGGGCGGTGTGTGTGGGGGTCGGGGCGGTGTGTGTGGGGGTTGGGGCGGTGTGTGTGGGGGTCGGGGCGGTGTGTGTGGGGGTTGGGGCGGTGTGTGTGGGGGTCGGGGCGGTGTGTGTGGGGGTTGGGGCGGTGTGTGTGGGGGTCGGGGCGGTGTGTGTGGGGGTCGGGGCGGTGTGTGTGGGGTTCGGGGCTGTGTGTCTGGTGGTCGGGGAAGTGTGTCTGGTGGTCGGGGCAGTGTGTGTGGGGGTCGGGACAGCGTGTGTGGGGGTCGGTGCGGTGTGTGTGGGGATCGGAGCGGTGTGTGTGGGGGTCGGGACAGCGTGTGTGGGGGTCGGGGCGGTGTGTGTGGGGGTCGGGGCGGTGTGTGTGGGGGATCGGGGCGGTGTGTGTGGGAGTCAGGGCAGTGTGTGTGGGGGTCGGGGAAGTGTGTGTGGGGGTCGGGGCGGTGTGTGTGAGGGTCGGGACGGTGTGTGTGTGGGTCGGGGCGGTGTGTGTGGGGGTCGGGGCGGTATGTGGGGGGGCTCGGGGCGTTGTGTGTGGTGGTCGGGGCGGTGTGTGTGAGGGTCAGGTCGGTGGGTGTGGGGGTCGGGGCGGTGTGTGTGGGGGTCGGGGCGGTGTGTGTGCGGTTCGCGGCGGTGTGTGTGGGGGTCAGGGCAGTGTGTGTGGGGGGTGGTCGGGGCAGTGTGTGGGGGTCGGGGCAGTGCGTGTGGGTGGGGCGGGTTGGGGCAGTGTGTGTGGGGGTCGGGGCAGTGTGTGTGGGGGTCGGGGCAGTGTGTGTGGGTGTTGGGGCAGTGTGTGTGGGGGTCGGGGCGGTGTGTGTGGGGGTCGGGGCAGTGTGTGTGGGGGTCGGGGCGGTGTGTGTGGGGGTCGGGGCGGTGTGTATGGGGGTCGGGGCAGTGTGTGTGGGGGTCGGGGCGGTGTGTGGGGGTCAGGGCAGTGTGTGTGGGCGTCGGGGCAGTGTGTGTGGGGGTCGGGGCGGTGTGTGTGGGGTTCGGGGCAGTGTGCTTGGCGATAGGGGCAGTGTGTGTTGGGATAGGGGCAGTGTGTGTGGGGGACGGTGCGGTGTGTGTGGGGATATTGGCGGTGTGTGTGGGGGTCGGGGCGGTGTGTGTGGGGGTCGGGGCGGTGTGTGTGGGGGTCGGGGCGGTGTGTGTGGGGGTCGGGGCAGTGTGTGTGGGGATAGGGGCAGTGTGTGTGGGGATATTGGCGGTGTGTGTGGGGGTCGGGGCGGTGTGTGTGGGGGTCGGGGCGGTGTGTGTGGGGGTCGGGGCGGTGGGTGTGGGGGTCGGGGCGGTGTGTGTGGGGTTCGAGGCGGTGTGTGCGGGGGTCGGGGCGGTGTGTGTGGGGGTCAGGGCAGTGTGTGTGGGGGTCAGGGCAGTGCGTGTGGGAATCAGGGCGGTGTGAGTGAGGGTCGGGGCGGTGTGTGTAGGGGTCGGGGCAGTGTGTGTGGGGGTCGGGACAGTGTGTGTGGGGGTCGGACGGTGTGTGTGGGGGTCGGGGCGGTGTGTGTGGGGGTCGGGGCGGTGTGTGTGGGGGTCGGGGCGGTGTGTGTGGGGGTCGGGGCGGTGTGTGTGGGGGTCGGGGTGGTGTGTGTGGGGGTCAGGGCGGTGTGTGTGGGGGTCGGGGCGGTGTGTGTGGGGGTCGGGGCGGTGTGTGTGGGGGTCGGGGCGGTGTGTGTGGGGATCGGGGCGGTGTGTGTGGGGGTCGGGGCGGTGTGTGTGGGGGTCGGGGCACTGTTTGTGAGGGTCGGGGCGGTGTGTGTGAGGGTCGGGGCAGTGTGTGTGTGGGTCGGGGCAGTGTGTGTGGGGGTCGGGGCGGTGTGTGTGGGGGTCGGGGCGGTGTGTGTTGGGGTCGGGGCGGTGTGTGTGGGGGTCGAGGCGATGTGTGTGAGGGTCGGGACGGTGTGTGTGAGGGTCGGGGCAGTGTGTCTGAGGGTCGGGACGGTGTGTGTGAGGGTCGGGGCAGTGTGTGTGTGGGGGTCGGGGCACTGTGTGTGGGTCGGGGCAGTGTGTGTGGGGGTCAGGGCAGTGTGTGTGGGGATCAGGGCAGTGTGTGTGGGGATCAGGGCAGTGTGTGTGGGGGTCGGGGCAGCGTGTGTGGGTGTCTGGGCGGTGTGTGTGGGGGTCGGGGCGGCGTGTGTGGTGGTCGGGGCGGTGTGTGTGGGGGTCGGGGCGGTGTGTGTGGTGGTCGGGGCGGTGTGTGTGGGGGTCGGGTCGGTGTGTGTGGGGGTCGGGGCGGTGTGTGTGGGGGTCGGGGCGGTGTGTGTGGGGGTCGGGGCGGTGTGTGTGGGGGTTGGGGCGGTGTGTGTGGGGGTCGGGGCGTTGTGTGTGGGGGTCGGGGCGGTGTGTGCGGGGTTCGGGGCTGTGTGTCTGGTGGTCGGGGAAGTGTGTGTGGGGGTCGGGGCGGTGTGTCTGGTGGTCGGGGAAGTGTGTGTCGGTGTCGGGGCGGTGTGTGTGGGGGTCGGGACAGCATGTGTGGGGGTCGGTGCGGTGTGTGTGGGGGTCGGAGCGGTGTGTGTCGGGGTCGGGGCGGTGTGTGTGGGGGTCGGGGCGGTGTGTGTGGGGGATCGGGGCGGTGTGTGTGGGAGTCGGGGCAGTGTGTGTGGGGGTCGGGGAAGTGTGTGTGGGAGTCGGGGTGGTGTGTGTGGGGGTCGGGGCGGTGTGTGTGGGGGTCGGGGCAGTGTGTGTGGGTGTCGGGGCAGTGTGTGTGGGGGTCGGGGCAGTGTGTGTGGGGGTCGGGGCGGTGTGCGTGGGGATAGGGGCAGTGTGTGTGGGTGTCGGGGCAGTGTGCGTGGGGATAGGGGCAGTGTGTGTGGGGGTCGGCGCGGTGTGTGTGGGGGTCGGGGCAGTGTGTGTGGGGGTCGGGGCAGTGTGTGTGGGGGTCGGGGCAGTGTGTGTGGGGGTCGGGGCAGTGTGTGTGGGGGTCGGGGCAGTGTGTGTGGGTGTCGGGGCAGTATGCGTGGGGATAGGGGCAGTGTGTGTGGGGATAGGGGCAGTGTGTGTGGGGGACGGTGCGGTGTGTGTGGGGATATTGGCGGTGTGTGTGGGGGTCGGGGCGGTGTGTGTGGGGGTCGGGGCGGTGTGTGTCGGGGTCGGGGCGGTGTGTGTGGGGGTCGGGGCAGTGTGTGTGGGGATAGGGGCAGTGTGTGTGGGGATATTGGCGGTGTGTGTGGGGGTCGGGGCGGTGTGTGTGGGGGTCGGGGCGGTGTGTGTGGTGGGCGGGGCGGTGTGTGTGGGGGTCGGGGCGGTGTGTGTGGGGGTCGGGGCGGTGTGTGTGGGGGTCAGGGCAGTGTGTGTGGGGGTCAGGGCAGTGTGTGTGGGAATCAGGGCGGTGTGAGTGAGGGTCGGGGCGGTGTGTGTAGGGGTCGGGGCAGTGTGTGTGGGGGTCGGGACAGTGTGTGTGGGGGTCGGACGGTGTGTGTGGGGGTCGGGGCGGTGTGTGTGGGAGTCTGGGCGGTGTGTGTGGGTGTCGGGGCGGTGTGTGTGGGGGTCGGGGCGGTGTGTGTGGGGGTCGGGGCGGTGTGTGTGGGGGTCGGGGCGGTGTGTGTGGGGGTCAGGGCGGTGTGTGTGGGGGTCGGGGCGGTGTGTGTGGGGGTCGGGGCGGTGTGTGTGGGGGTCGGGGCGGTGTGTGTGGGTATCGGGGCGGTGTGTGTGGGGGTCGGGGCGGTGTGTATGGGGGTCGGGGCAGTGTGTGGGGGTCGGGGCGGTGTGTGTGTGGGTCGGGGCAGTGTGTGTGGGGGTCGGGGCGGTGTGTGTGGGGGTCGGGGCTGTGTGTGTGGGGGTCAGTGCCGTGTGTGTAAGGGTCGGGGCGGTGTGTGTTGGGGTCGGGGCGGTGTGTGTGGGGGTCGAGGCGATGTGTGTGAGGGTCGGGACGGTGTTTGTGAGGGTCGGGGCAGTGTGTGTGTGGGGGTCGGGGCAGTGTGTGTGTGGGGGTCGGGGCGGTATGTGGGGGGGCTCGGGGCGTTGTGTGTGGTGGTCGGGGCGGTGTGTGTGAGGGTCAGGTCGGTGGGTGTGGGGGTCGGGGCGGTGTGTGTGGGGGTCGGGGCGGTGTGTGTGGGGGTCGGGGCGGTGTGTGTGCGGTTCGCGGCGGTGTGTGTGGGGGTCAGGGCAGTGTGTGTGGGGGGTGGTCGGGGCAGTGTGTGGGGGTCGGGGCAGTGCGTGTGGGTGGGGCGGGTTGGGGCAGTGTGTGTGGGGGTCGGGGCAGTGTGTGTGGGGGTCGGGGCAGTGTGTGTGGGTGTTGGGGCAGTGTGTGTGGGGGTCGGGGCGGTGTGTGTGGGGGTCGGGGCAGTGTGTGTGGGGGTCGGGGCGGTGTGTGTGGGGGTCGGGGCCGTGTGTGTGGGGGTCGGGGCAGTGTGTGTGGGGGTCGGGGCAGTGTGTGTGGGGGTCGGGGCGGTGTTTGGGGGTCAGGGCAGTGTGTGTGGGCGTCGGGGCAGTGTGTGTGGGGGTCGGGGCGGTGTGTGTGGGGTTCGGGGCAGTGTGCTTGGCGATAGGGGCAGTGTGTGTTGGGATAGGGGCAGTGTGTGTGGGGGACGGTGCGGTGTGTGTGGGGATATTGGCGGTGTGTGTGGGGGTCGGGGCGGTGTGTGTGGGGGTCGGGGCGGTGTGTGTGGGGGTCGGGGCGGTGTGTGTGGGGGTCGGGGCAGTGTGTGTGGGGATATTGGCGGTGTGTGTGGGGGTCGGGGCGGTGTGTGTGGGGGTCGGGGCGGTGTGTGTGGGGGTCGGGGCGGTGTGTGTGGGGGTCGGGGCGGTGGGTGTGGGGGTCGGGGCGGTGTGTGTGGGGTTCGAGGCGGTGTGTGTGGGGGTCGGGGCGGTGTGTGTGGGCGTCAGGGCAGTGTGTGTGGGGGTCAGGGCAGTGCGTGTGGGAATCAGGGCGGTGTGAGTGAGGGTCGGGGCGGTGTGTGTAGGGGTCGGGGCAGTGTGTGTGGGGGTCGGGACAGTGTGTGTGGGGGTCGGACGGTGTGTGTGGGGGTCGGGGCGGTGTGTGTGGGGGTCGGGGCGGTGTGTGTGGGGGTCGGGGCGGTGTGTGTGGGGGTCGGGGCGGTGTGTGTCGGGGTCAGGGTGTGTGTGTGGGGGTCAGGGCGGTGTGTGTGGGGGTCGGGGCGGTGTGTGTGGGGGTCGGGGCGGTGTGTGTGGGGGTCGGGGCGGTGTGTGTGGGGATCGGGGCGGTGTGTGTGGGGGTCGGGGCGGTGTGTGTGGGGGTCGGGGCACTGTTTGTGAGGGTCGGGGCGGTGTGTGTGAGGGTCGGGGCAGTGTGTGTGTGGGTCGGGGCAGTGTGTGTGGGGGTCGGGGCGGTGTGTGTGGGGGTCGGGGCGGTGTGTGTTGGGGTCGGGGCGGTGTGTGTGGGGGTCGAGGCGATGTGTGTGAGGGTCGGGACGGTGTGTGTGAGGGTCGGGGCAGTGTGTCTGAGGGTCGGGACGGTGTGTGTGAGGGTCGGGGCAGTGTGTGTGTGGGGGTCGGGGCACTGTGTGTGGGTCGGGGCAGTGTGTGTGGGGGTCAGGGCAGTGTGTGTGGGGATCAGGGCAGTGTGTGTGGGGGTCGGGGCAGCGTGTGTGGGTGTCTGGGCGGTGTGTGTGGGGGTCGGGGCGGCGTGTGTGGTGGTCGGGGCGGTGTGTGTGGGGGTCGGGGCGGTGTGTGTGGTGGTCGGGGCGGTGTGTGTGGGGGTCGGGTCGGTGTGTGTGGGGGTCGGGGCGGTGTGTGTGGGGGTCGGGGCGGTGTGTGTGGGGGTCGGGGCGGTGTGTGTGGGGGTTGGGGCGGTGTGTGTGGGGGTCGGGGTGTTGTGTGTGGGGGTCGGGGCGGTGTGTGCGGGGTTCGGGGCTGTGTGTGTGGGGGTCGTGGAAGTGTGTGTGGGGGTCGGGGCGGTGTGTCTGGTGGTCGGGGAAGTGTGTGTCGGTGTCGGGGCGGTGTGTGTGGGGGTCGGGACAGCATGTGTGGGGGTCGGTGCGGTGTGTGTGGGGGTCGGAGCGGTGTGTGTCGGGGTCGGGGCGGTGTGTGTGGGGGTCGGGGCGGTGTGTGTGGGGGATCGGGGCGGTGTGTGTGGGAGTCGGGGCAGTGTGTGTGGGGGTCGGGGAAGTGTGTGTGGGAGTCGGGGTGGTGTGTGTGGGGGTCGGGGCGGTGTGTGTGGGGGTCGGGGCAGTGTGTGTGGGTGTCGGGGCAGTGTGTGTGGGGGTCGGGGCAGTGTGTGTGGGGGTCGGGGCGGTGTGCGTGGGGATAGGGGCAGTGTGTGTGGGTGTCGGGGCAGTGTGCGTGGGGATAGGGGCAGTGGGTGTGGGGGTCGGCGCGGTGTGTGTGGGGGTCGGGGCAGTGTGTGTGGGTGTCGGGGCAGTGTGTGTGGGGGTCGGGGCAGTGTGTGTGGGGGTCGGGGCAGTGTGTGTGGGGGTCGGGGCAGTGTGTATGGGTGTCGGGGCAGTGTGCGTGGGGATAGGGGCAGTGTGTGTGGGGATAGGGGCAGTGTGTGTGGGGGACGGTGCGGTGTGTGTGGGGATATTGGCGGTGTGTGTGGGGGTCGGGGCGGTGTGTGTGGGGGTCGCGGCGGTGTGTGTCGGGGTCGGGGCGGTGTGTGTGGGGGTCGGGGCAGTGTGTGTGGGGATAGGGGCAGTGTGTGTGGGGATATTGGCGGTGTGTGTGGGGGTCGGGGCGGTGTGTGTGGGGGTCGGGGCGGTGTGTGTGGTGGGCGGGGCGGTGTGTGTGGGGGTCGGGGCGGTGTGTGTGGGGGTCGGGGCGGTGTGTGTGGGGGTCAGGGCAGTGTGTGTGGGGGTCAGGGCAGTGTGTGTGGGAATCAGGGCGGTGTGAGTGAGGGTCGGGGCGGTGTGTGTAGGGGTCGGGGCAGTGTGTGTGGGGGTCGGGACAGTGTGTGTGGGGGTCGGACGGTGTGTGTGGGGGTCGGGGCGGTGTGTGTGGGAGTCTGGGCGGTGTGTGTGGGTGTCGGGGCGGTGTGTGTGGGGGTCGGGGCGGTGTGTGTGGGGGTCGGGGCGGTGTGTGTGGGGGTCGGGGCGGTGTGTGTGGGGGTCAGGGCGGTGTGTGTGGGGGTCGGGGCGGTGTGTGTGGGGGTCGGGGCGGTGTGTGTGGGGGTCGGGGCGGTGTGTGTGGGTATCGGGGCGGTGTGTGTGGGGGTCGGGGCGGTGTGTATGGGGGTCGGGGCACTGTTTGTGAGGGTCGGGGCGGTGTGTGTGAGGGTCGGGGCGGTGTGTGTGTGGGTCGGGGCAGTGTGTGTGGGGGTCGGGGCGGTGTGTGTGGGGGTCGGGGCTGTGTGTGTGGGGGTCAGTGCCGTGTGTGTAAGGGTCGGGGCGGTGTGTGTTGGGGTCGGGGCGGTGTGTGTGGGGGTCGAGGCGATGTGTGTGAGGGTCGGGACGGTGTTTGTGAGGGTCGGGGCAGTGTGTGTGTGGGGGTCGGGGCAGTGTGTGTGTGGGGGTCGGGGCAGTGTGTGTGGGTCGGGGCAGTGTGTGTGGGGGTCAGGGCAGTGTGTGTGGGGATCAGGGCAGTGCGTGTGGGGGTCGGGGCAGTGTGTGTGGGGGTCGGGGCGGTGTGTGTGGGGGTCGGGGCGGCGTGTGTGGTGGTCGGGGCGGTGTGTGTGGGGGTCGGGGCGGTGTGTGTGGTGGTCGGGGCGGTGTGTGTGGGGGTCGGGACGGTGTGTGTGGGGGTCGGGGCGGTGTGTGTGGGGGTCGGGGCGGTGTGTGTGGGGGTTGGGGCGGTGTGTGTGGGGGTTGGGGCGGTGTGTGTGGGGGTCGGGGCGGTGTGTGTGGGGGTCGGGGCGGTGTGTGTGGGGTTCGGGGCAGTGTGTGTGGGGGTCAGGGCAGTGTGTGTGGGAATCAGGGCGGTGTGAGTGAGGGTCGGGGCGGTGTGTGTGGGGGTCGGGGCAGTGTGTGTGGGGATCGGAGCGGTGTGTGTCGGTGTCGGGGCGGTGTGTGTGGGGGTCGGGGCAGTGTGTGTGAGTGTCGGGGAAGTGTGTGTGGGGGTCGGGGCAGTGTGTGTCGGTGTCGGGGCGGTGTGTGTGGGGGTCGGGGCAGTGTGTGTGGGGGTCGGGGCAGTGTGTGTGGGGGTCGGGACAGCGTGTGTGGGGGTCGGTGCGGTGTGTGTGGGGATCGGAGCGGTGTGTGTGGGGGTCGGGACAGCGTGTGTGGGGGTCGGGGCGGTGTGTGTGGGGGTCGGGCCGGTGTGTGTGGGGGATCGGGGCGGTGTGTGTGGGAGTCAGGGCAGTGTGTGTGGGGGTCGGGGAAGTGTGTGTGGGGGTCGGGGCGGTGTGTGTGAGGGACGGGGCGGTGTGTGTGAGGGTCGGGACGGTGTGTGTGTGGGTCGGGGCGGTGTGTGTGGGGGTCGGGGCGGTATGTGGGGGGGCTCGGGGCGTTGTGTGTGGTGGTCGGGGCGGTGTGTGTGAGGGTCAGGTCGGTGGGTGTGGGGGTCAGGTCGGTGGGTGTGGGGGTCGGGGCGGTGTGTGTGGGGGTCGGGGCGGTATGTGGGGGGGCTCGGGGCGTTGTGTGTGGTGGTCGGGGCGGTGTGTGTGGGGGTCAGGTCGGTGGGTGTGGGGGTCGGGGCGGTGTGTGTGGGGGTCGGGGCGGTGTGTGTGGGGGTCGGGGCGGTGTGTGTGCGGTTCGCGGCGGTGTGTGTGGGGGTCAGGGCAGTGTGTGTGGGGGGTGGTCGGGGCAGTGTGTGGGGGTCGGGGCAGTGCGTGTGGGTGGGGCGGGTTGGGGCAGTGTGTGTGGGGGTCGGGGCAGTGTGTGTGGGGGTCGGGGCAGTGTGTGTGGGTGTTGGGGCAGTGTGTGTGGGGGTCGGGGCGGTGTGTGTGGGGGTCGGGGCAGTGTGTGTGGGGGTCGGGGCGGTGTGTGTGGGGGTCGGGGCGGTGTGTGTGGGGGTCGGGGCAGTGTGTGTGGGGGTCGGGGCGGTGTGTGGGGGTCAGGGCAGTGTGTGTGGGCGTCGGGGCAGTGTGTGTGGGGGTCGGGGCGGTGTGTGTGGGGTTCGGGGCAGTGTGCTTGGCGATAGGGGCAGTGTGTGTTGGGATAGGGGCAGTGTGTGTGGGGGACGGTGCGGTGTGTGTGGGGATATTGGCGGTGTGTGTGGGGGTCGGGGCGGTGTGTGTGGGGGTCGGGGCGGTGTGTGTGGGGGTCGGGGCGGTGTGTGTGGGGGTCGGGGCAGTGTGTGTGGGGATAGGGGCAGTGTGTGTGGGGATATTGGCGGTGTGTGTGGGGGTCGGGGCGGTGTGTGTGGGGGTCGGGGCGGTGTGTGTGGGGGTCGGGGCGGTGGGTGTGGGGGTCGGGGCGGTGTGTGTGGGGTTCGAGGCGGTGTGTGTGGGGGTCGGGGCGGTGTGTGTGGGGGTCAGGGCAGTGTGTGTGGGGGTCAGGGCAGTGCGTGTGGGAATCAGGGCGGTGTGAGTGAGGGTCGGGGCGGTGTGTGTAGGGGTCGGGGCAGTGTGTGTGGGGGTCGGGACAGTGTGTGTGGGGGTCGGACGGTGTGTGTGGGGGTCGGGGCGGTGTGTGTGGGGGTCGGGGCGGTGTGTGTGGGGGTCGGGGCGGTGTGTGTGGGGGTCGGGGCGGTGTGTGTGGGGGTCGGGGTGGTGTGTGTGGGGGTCGGGGCGGTGTGTGTGGGGGTCGGGGCGGTGTGTGTGGGGGTCGGGGCGGTGTGTGTGGGGATCGGGGCGGTGTGTGTGGGGGTCGGGGCGGTGTGTGTGGGGGTCGGGGCACTGTTTGTGAGGGTCGGGGCGGTGTGTGTGAGGGTCGGGGCAGTGTGTGTGTGGGTCGGGGCAGTGTGTGTGGGGGTCGGGGCGGTGTGTGTGGGGGTCGGGGCGGTGTGTGTTGGGGTCGGGGCGGTGTGTGTGGGGGTCGAGGCGATGTGTGTGAGGGTCGGGACGGTGTGTGTGAGGGTCGGGGCAGTGTGTCTGAGGGTCGGGACGGTGTGTGTGAGGGTCGGGGCAGTGTGTGTGTGGGGGTCGGGGCACTGTGTGTGGGTCGGGGCAGTGTGTGTGGGGGTCAGGGCAGTGTGTGTGGGGATCAGGGCAGTGTGTGTGGGGGTCGGGGCAGCGTGTGTGGGTGTCTGGGCGGTGTGTGTGGGGGTCGGGGCGGCGTGTGTGGTGGTCGGGGCAGTGTGTGTGGGGGTCGGGGCGGTGTGTGTGGTGGTCGGGGCGGTGTGTGTGGGGGTCGGGTCGGTGTGTGTGGGGGTCGGGGCGGTGTGTGTGGGGGTCGGGGCGGTGTGTGTGGAGGTCGGGGCGGTGTGTGTGGGGGTCGGGGCGGTGTGAGTGGGGGTTGGAGCGGTGTGTGTCGGGGTCGGGGCGGTGTGTGTGAGGGTCGGGGCAGTGTGTCTGAGGGTCGGGACGGTGTGTGTGAGGGTCGGGGCAGTGTGTGTGTGGGGGTCGGGGCACTGTGTGTGGGTCGGGGCAGTGTGTGTGGGGGTCAGGGCAGTGTGTGTGGGGATCAGGGCAGTGTGTGTGGGGGTCGGGGCAGCGTGTGTGGGTGTCTGGGCGGTGTGTGTGGGGGTCGGGGCGGCGTGTGTGGTGGTCGGGGCAGTGTGTGTGGGGGTCGGGGCGGTGTGTGTGGTGGTCGGGGCGGTGTGTGTGGGGGTCGGGTCGGTGTGTGTGGGGGTCGGGGCGGTGTGTGTGGGGGTCGGGGCGGTGTGTGTGGAGGTCGGGGCGGTGTGTGTGGGGGTCGGGGCGGTGTGTGTGGGGGTTGGGGCGGTGTGTGTGGGGGTCGGGGCGTTGTGTGTGGGGGTCGGGGCGGTGTGTGCGGGGTTCGGGGCTGTGTGTCTGGTGGTCGGGGAAGTGTGTGTGGGGGTCGGGGCGGTGTGTCTGGTGGTCGGGGAAGTGTGTGTCGGTGTCGGGGCGGTGTGTGTGGGGGTCGGGACAGCATGTGTGGGGGTCGGTGCGGTGTGTGTGGGGGTCGGAGCGGTGTGTGTCGGGGTCGGGGCGGTGTGTGTGGGGGTCGGGGCGGTGTGTGTGGGGGATCGGGGCGGTGTGTGTGGGAGTCGGGGCAGTGTGTGTGGGGGTCGGGGAAGTGTGTGTGGGAGTCGGGGTGGTGTGTGTGGGGGTCGGGGCGGTGTGTGTGGGGGTCGGGACGGTGTGTGTGAGGGACGGGGTGGTGTGTGTGGGGGTCGGGACGGTGTGTGTGAGGGACGGGGTGGTGTGTGTGAGGGACGAGGTGGTGTGTGTGGGGGTCGGGGCGGTGTGTGTGTTGGTCGGGGCGGTGTGTGTGGGAGTCGGGGTGGTGTGTGTGGGGGTCGGGGCGGTGTGTGTGAGGGTCGGGACGGTGTGTGTGTGGGTCGGGGCGGTGTGTGTGGGAGTCGGGGTGGTGTGTGTGGGGGTCGGGGCGGTGTGTGTGGGAGTCGGGGTGGTGTGTGTGGGGGTCGGGGCGGTGTGTGTGAGGGTCGGGACGGTGTGTGTGAGGGTCGGGACGGTGTGTGTGTAGGTCGGGGCGGTGTGTGTGGGAGTCGGGGTGGTGTGTGTGGGGGTCGGGGCGGTGTGTGTGAGGGACGGGGCGGTGTGTGTGAGGGTCGGGACGGTGTGTGTGTGGGTCGGGGCGGTGTGTATGGGCGTCGGGGCGGTGTGTGTGTGGGTCGGGGCGGTGTGTGTGGGGGTCGGGACGGTGTGTGTGTGGGTCGGGGCGGTGTGTGTGGGGGTCGGGGCGTATGTGGTGGGGTCGGGGCGGTGTGTGTGAGGGACGGGGCGTTGTGTGTGGGGGTCGGGGCGGTGTGTGTGAGGGACGGGGCGGTGTGTGTGAGGGACGGGGCGGTGTGTGTGAGGCTCGGGACGGTGTTTGTGTGGGTCGGGGCGGTGTGTGTGGGGGTCGGGGCGGTGTGTGTGTGGGTCGGGGCGGTGTGTGTGTGGGTCGGGGCGGTGTGTGTGGGGGTCGGGACGGTGTGTGTGTGGGTCGGGGCGTTGTGTGTGGGGGTCGGGGCGGTGTGTGTGGGGGTCGGGGCGGTGTGTGTGTGGGTCGGGGCGGTGTGTGTGGGGGTCGGGACGGTGTGTGTGTGGGAGTCGGGGCAGTGTGTGTGGGGGTTGGGGTGGTATGTGGGGGGGCTCGGGGCGTTGTGTGTGGGGGTCGGGGCGGTGTGTGTGAGGGTCAGGTCGGTGGGTGTCGGGGTCGGGGCGGTGTGTGTGGGGGTCGGGGCGGTGTGTGTGGGGGTCGGGGCGGTGTGTGTGCGGTTCGCGGCAGTGTGTGTGGGGGTCAGGGCAGTGTGTGTGGGGGGGGTCGGGGCAGTGTGTGGGGGTCGGGGCAGTGTGTGGGTGTCGGGGCAGTGCGTGTGGGGATCGGGGCGGTGTGTGTGGGGGTCAGGGCAGCGTGTGTGGGGGTCGGGGCGGTGTGTGTGGGGGTCGGGGCGGTGTGTGTGGGCATCGGGGCGGTGTGAGTGAGGGTCGGGGCGGTGTGTGTAGGGGTCGGGGCAGTGTGTGGGGGTGTTGGGGCAGTGTGTGTGGGGGTCGGGACAGTGAGTGTGGTGTGGGGGTCGGGGCAGTGTGTGTGGGGATAGGGGCAGTGTGTGTGGGGATATTGGTGGTGTGTGTGGGGGTCGGGGCATTGTGTGTGGGGGTCGGGGAAGTGTGTGTGAGGGTCGGGGTGGTGTGTGTGAGAGTCGGGGCGGTGTGTGTGGGGGTCGGGGCATTGTGTGTGGGGGTCGGGGAAGTGTGTGTGAGGGTCGGGGTGGTGTGTGTGGGGGTCGGGGCGGTGTGTGTGGGGGTCGGGGCGGTGTGTCTGAGGGTCGGGGCGGTGTGTATGAGGGTCGGGGCGGTGTGTGTGGGGGTCGGGGCAGTGTGTGTCGGGGTCAGGACAGTGTGTGTGGGGGTCGGACGGTGTGTGTGGGGGTCGGGGCGGTGTGTGTGGGAGTCTGGGCGGTGTGTGTGGGGGTCGGGGCGGTGTGTGTGGGAATCAGGGCGGTGTGAGTGAGGGTCGGGGCGATGTGTGTAGGTGTCGGGGCAGTGTGTGTGGGGGTCGGGACAGTGTGTGTGGGGGTCGGACGGTGTGTGTGGGGGTCGGGGCGGTGTGTGTGGGAGTCTGGGCGGTGTGTGTGGGGGTCGGGGCGGTGTGTGTGGGGGTCGGGGCGGTGTGTGTGGGGGTCGGGGCGGTGTGTGTGGGGGTCAGGGCGGTGTGTGTGGGGGTCGGGGCGGTGTGTGTGGGAGTCTGGGCGGTGTGTGTGGGGGTCGGGGCGGTGTGTGTGGGGGTCTGGGCGGTGTGTGTGGGGGTCGGGGCGGTGTGTGTGGGGGTCGGGGCGGTGTGTGTGGGGGTCAGGGCGGTGTGTGTGGGGGTCAGGGCGGTGTGTGTGGGGGTCGGGGCGGTGTGTGTGGGAGTCTGGGCGGTGTGTGTGGGGGTCGGGGCGGTGTGTGTGGGGGTCTGGGCGGTGTGTGTGGGGGTTCTGGGCGGTGTGTGTGGGGGTCGGGGCGGTGTGTGTGGGGGTCGGGGTGGTGTGTGTGGGGGTCAGGGCGGTGTGTGTGGGGGTCGGGGCGGTGTGTGTGGGGGTCGGGGCGGTGTGTGTGGGGGTCGGGGCGGTGTGTGTGGGGATCGGGGCGGTGTGTGTGGGGGTCGGGGCGGTGTGTGTGGGGGTCGGGGCACTGTTTGTGAGGGTCGGGGCGGTGTGTGTGAGGGTCGGGGCGGTGTGTGTGTGGGTCGGGGCAGTGTGTGTGGGGGTCGGGGCGGTGTGTGTGGGGGTCGGGGCTGTGTGTGTGGGGGTCAGGGCCGTGTGTGTAAGGGTCGGGGCGGTGTGTGTTGGGGTCGGGGCGGTGTGTGTGGGGGTCGAGGCGATGTGTGTGAGGGTCGGGACGGTGTGTGTGAGGGTCGGGGCAGTGTGTCTGAGGGTCGGGAAGGTGTGTGTGAGGGTCGGGGCAGTTTGTGTGTGGGGGTCAGGGCAGTGTGTGTGGGTCGGGGCAGTGTGTGTGGGGGTCAGGGCAGTGTGTGTGGGGGTCGGGGCAGTGTGTGTGGGGGTCGGGGCGGTGTGTGGGGGTCAGGGCAGTGTGTGTGGGCGTCGGGGCAGTGTGTGTGGGGGTCGGGGCGGTGTGTGTGGGGTTCGGGGCAGCGTGTGTGGGGGTCAGGGCAGCGTGTGTGGGGGTCGGGGCGGTGTGTGTGGGGGTCGGGGCGGTGTGTGTGGGGGTCGGGGCGGAGTGTGTGGGGGTCGGGGCGGTGTGTGTGGGGGTCGGGGCGGTGTGTGTGGGGGTCGGCGCGGTGTGTGTGGGGGTCGGGGCAGTGTGTGTGGGTGTCGGGGCAGTGTGTGTGGGGGTCGGGGCAGTGTGCATGGGGGTAGGGGCGGTGTGTGTGGGGGACGGTGCGGTGTGTGTGGGGATATTGGCGGTGTGTGTGGGGGTCGGGGCGGTGTGTGTGGGGGTCGGGGCGGTGTGTGTGTGGGTCGGGGCAGTGTGTGTGGGGATAGGGGCAGTGTGTGTGGGGATATTGGCGGTGTGTGTGGGGGTCGGGGCGGTGTGTGTGGTGGTCGGGGCGGTGTGTGTGGGGGTCGGGGCGGTGTGTGTGGGGGTCGGGGCGGTGTGTGTGGGGGTCGGCGCGGTGTGTGTGGGGGTCGGGGCAGTGTGTGTGGGTGTCGGGGCAGTGTGTGTGGGGGTCGGGGCAGTGTGTGTGGGGGTCGGGGCGGTGTGCGTGGGGATAGGGGCAGTGTGTGTGGGTGTCGGGGCAGTGTGCGTGGGGATAGGGGCAGTGTGTGTGGGGGTCGGCGCGGTGTGTGTGGGGGTCGGGGCAGTGTGTGTGAGTGTCGGGGCAGTGTGTGTGGGGGTCGGGGCAGTGTGTGTGGGTGTCGGGGCAGTGTGTGTGGGGATATTGGCGGTGTGTGTGGGGGTCGGGGCGGTATGTGTGGGGGTCGGGGCGGTGTGTGTCGGGGTCGGGGCGGTGTGTGTGGGGGTCGGGGCAGTGTGTGTGGGGATAGGGGCAGTGTGTGTGTGGGGGTCGGGGCGGTGTGTGTGGGGGTCGGGGCGGTGTGTGTGGGGGTCGGGGCGGTGTGTGTGGGGGTCGGGGCGGTGTGTGTGGGGGTCGGGGCGGTGTGTGTGAGGGTCGGGGCGGTGTGTGTGGGGGTCAGGGCAGTGTGTGTGGGGGTCAGGGCAGTGTGTGTGGGAATCAGGGCGGTGTGAGTGAGGGTCGGGGCGGTGTGTGTAGGGGTCGGGGCAGTGTGTGTGGGGGTCGGGACAGTGTGCGTGGGGGTCGGACGGTGTGTGTGGGGGTCGGGGCGGTGTGTGTGGGAGTCTGGGCGGTGTGTGTGGGTGTCGGGGCGGTGTGTGTGGGGGTCGGGGCGGTGTGTGTGGGGGTCAGGGCGGTGTGTGTGGGGGTCGGGGCGGTGTGTGTGGGGGTCGGGGCGGTGTGTGTGGGGGTCGGGGCGGTGTGTGTGGGGGTCAGGGCGGTGTGTGTGGGGGTCGGGGCGGTGTGTGTGGGAGTCTGGGCGGTGTGTGTGGGGGTCGGGGCGGTGTGTGTGGGAGTCTGGGCGGTGTGTGTGGGGGTTTGGGCGGTGTGTGTGGGGGTCGGGGCGGTGTGTGTGGGGGTCGGGGTGGTGTGTGTGGGGGTCCGGGCGGTGTGTGTGGGGGTCGGGGCGGTGTGTGTGGGGGTCGGGGCGGTGTGTGTGGGGTCGGGGCGGTGTGTGTGGGGGTCGGGGCACTGTTTGTGAGGGTCGGGGCGGTGTGTGTGAGGGTCGGGGCGGTGTGTGTGTGGGTCGGGGCAGTGTGTGTGGGGGTCGGGGCGGTGTGTGTGGGGGTCGGGGCTGTGTGTGTGGGGGTCAGGGCCGTGTGTGTAAGGGTCGGGGCGGTGTGTGTTGGGGTCGGGGCGGTGTGTGTGGGGGTCGAGGCGATGTGTGTGAGGGTCGGGACGGTGTGTGTGAGGGTCGGGGCAGTGTGTCTGAGGGTCGGGAAGGTGTGTGTGAGGGTCGGGGCAGTGTGTGTGTGGGGGTCGGGGCAGTGTGTGTGGGGGTCAGGGCAGTGTGTGTGGGGGTCGGGGCAGTGTGTGTGGGGGTCGGGGCGGTGTGTGGGGGTCAGGGCAGTGTGTGTGGGCGTCGGGGCAGTGTGTGTGGGGGTCGGGGCGGTGTGTGTGGGGTTCGGGGCAGCGTGTGTGGGGGTCAGGGCAGCGTGTGTGGGGGTCGGGGCGGTGTGTGTGGGGGTCGGGGCGGTGTGTGTGGGGGTCGGGGTGGAGTGTGTGGGGATAGGGGCAGTGTGCGTGGGGATAGGGGCAGTGTGTGTGGGTGTCGGGGCAGTGTGCGTGGGGATAGGCGCAGTGTGTGTGGGGGTCGGCGCGGTGTGTGTGGGGGTCGGGGCAGTGTGTGTGGGTGTCGGGGCAGTGTGTGTGGGGGTCGGGGCAGTGTGTGTGGGTGTCGGGGCAGTGTGTGTGGGGATATTGGCGGTGTGTGTGGGGGTCGGGGCGGTGTGTGTGGGGGTCGGGGCGGTGTGTGTCGGGGTCGGGGCGGTGTGTGTGGGGGTCGGGGCAGTGTGTGTGGGGATAGGGGCAGTGTGTGTGGGGATATTGGCGGTGTGTGTGGGGGTCGGGGCGGTGTGTGTGGGGGTCGGAGCGGTGTGTGTGGGGGTCGGGGCGGTGTGTGTGGGGGTCGGGGCGGTGTGTGTGGGGGTCAGGGCAGTGTGTGTGGGGGTCAGGGCAGTGTGTGTGGGAATCAGGGCGGTGTGAGTGAGGGTCGGGGCGGTGTGTGTAGGGGTCGGGGCAGTGTGTGTGGGGGTCGGGACAGTGTGCGTGGGGGTCGGACGGTGTGTGTGGGGGTCGGGGCGGTGTGTGTGGGAGTCTGGGCGGTGTGTGTGGGTGTCGGGGCGGTGTGTGTGGGGGTCGGGGCGGTGTGTGTGGGGGTCGGGGCGGTGTGTGTGGGGGTCAGGGCGGTGTGTGTGGGGGTCGGGGCGGTGTGTGTGGGGGTCGGGGCGGTGTGTGTGGGGGTCGGGGCGGTGTGTGTGGGGATCGGGGCGGTGTGTGTGGGGGTCGGGGCGGTGTGTGTGGGGGTCGGGGCACTGTTTGTGAGGGTCGGGGCGGTGTGTGTGAGGGTCGGGGCGGTGTGTGTGTGGGTCGGGGCAGTGTGTGTGGGGGTCGGGGCGGTGTGTGTGGGGGTCGGGGCTGTGTGTGTGGGGGTCAGGGCCGTGTGTGTAAGGGTCGGGGCGGTGTGTGTTGGGGTCGGGGCGGTGTGTGTGGGGGTCGAGGCGATGTGTGTGATGGTCGGGACGGTGTTTGTGAGGGTCGGGGCAGTGTGTGTGTGGGGGTCGGGGCAGTGTGTGTGTGGGGGTCGGGGCAGTGTGTGTGGGTCGGGGCAGTGTGTGTGGGGGTCAGGGCAGTGTGTGTGGGGATCAGGGCAGTGTGTGTGGGGGTCGGGGCAGTGTGTGTGGGGGTCGGGGCGGTGTGTGTGGGGGTCGGGGCGGTGTGTGTGGGGATCAGGGCAGTGTGTGTGGGGGTCGGGGCAGTGTGTGTGGGGGTCGGGGCGGTGTGTGTGGGGGTCGGGGCGGCGTGTGTGGTGGTCGGGGCGGTGTGTGTGGGGGTCGGGGCGGTGTGTGTGGTGGTCGGGGCGGTGTGTGTGGGGGTCGGGACGGTGTGTGTGGGGGTCGGGGCCGTGTGTGTGGGGGTCGGGGCGGTGTGTGTGGGGGTCGGGGCGGTGTGTGTGGGGGTCGGGCGGTGTGTGTGGGGGTCGGGGCGGTGTGTGTGGGGTTCGGGGCTGTGTGTCTGGTGGTCGGGGAAGTGTGTGTGGGGGTCGGGGCAGTGTGTGTCGGTGTCGGGGCGGTGTGTGTGGGGGTTGGGGCAGTGTGTGTGGGGGTCGGGGCGGTGTGTGTGGGGGACGGTGCGGTGTGTGTGGGGTTCGGGGCTGTGTGTCTGGTGGTCGGGGAAGTGTGTGTGGGGGTCGGGGCAGTGTGTGTCGGTGTCGGGGCGGTGTGTGTGGGGGTCGGGGCAGTGTGTGTGGGGGTCGGGGCAGTGTGTGTGGGGGTCGGGACAGCGTGTGTGGGGGTCGGTGCGGTGTGTGTGGGGATCGGAGCGGTGTGTGTGGGGGTCGGGACAGCGTGTGTGGGGGTCGGGGCGGTGTGTGTGGGGGTCGGGGCGGTGTGTGTGGGGGATCGGGGCGGTGTGTGTGGGAGTCAGGGCAGTGTGTGTGGGGGTCGGGGAAGTGTGTGTGGGGGTCGGGGCGGTGTGTGTGAGGGACGGGGCGGTGTGTGTGGTGGTCGGGACGGTGTGTGTGTGGGTCGGGGCGGTGTGTGTGGGGGTCGGGGCGGTATGTGGGGGGGCTCGGGGCGTTGTGTGTGGTGTTCGGGGCGGTGTGTGTGAGGGTCAGGTCGGTGGGTGTGGGGGTCGGGGCGGTGTGTGTGGGGGTCGGGGCGGTGTGTGTGGGGGTCGGGGCGGTGTGTGTGGGGGTCAGGGCAGTGTGTGTGGGGGGTGGTCGGGGCAGTGTGTGGGGGTCGGGGCGGTGTGTGTGGGTGTCGGGGCAGTGCGTGTGGGTGGGGCGGGTTGGGGCAGTGTGTGTGGGGGTCGGGGCAGTGTGTGTGGGTGTTGGGGCAGTGTGTGTGGGGGTCGGGGCGGTGTGTGTGGGGGTCGGGGCGGTGTGTGTGGGGGTCGGGGCAGTGTGTGTGGGGGTCGGGGCGGTGTGTGGGGGTCAGGGCAGTGTGTGTCGGCGTCGGGGCAGTGTGTGTGGGGGTCGGGGCGGTGTGTGTGGGGTTCGGGGCAGTGTGCTTGGGGATAGGGGCAGTGTGTGTTGGGATAGGGGCAGTGTGTGTGGGGGTCGGGGCAGTGTGTGTGGGGGTCGGGGCAGTGTGTGTGGGGGTCGGGGCAGTGTGTGTGGGGGTCGGGGCGGTGTGTGTGGGGCTCAGGGCAGTGTGTGTGGGCGTCGGGGCAGTGTGTGTGGGGGTCGGGGCGGTGTGTGTGGGGTTCGGGGCAGCGTGTGTGGGGGTCAGGGCAGCGTGTGTGGGGGTCGGGGCGGTGTGTGTGGGGGTCGGGGCGGAGTGTGTGGGGGTCGGGGCGGTGTGTGTGGGGGTCGGGGCGGTGTGTGTGGGGGTCGGCGCGGTGTGTGTGGGGGTTGGGGCAGTGTGTGTGGGTGTCGGGGCAGTGTGTGTGGGGGTCGGGGCAGTGTGCATGGGGGTAGGGGCGGTGTGTGTGGGGGACGGTGCGGTGTGTGTGGGGGCCGGGGCGGTGTGTGTGGGGATCGGGGCGGTGTGTGTGGGGGTCGGGGCTGTGTGTGTGGGGGTCGGGGCGGTGTGTGTGCGGTTCGCGGCGGTGTGTGTGGGGGTCAGGGCAGTGTGTGTGGGGGGTGGTCGGGGCAGTGTGTGGGGGTCGGGGCGGTGTGTGTGGGTGTCGGGGCAGTGCGTGTGGGTGGGGCGGGTTGGGGCAGTGTGTGTGGGGGTCGGGGCAGTGTGTGTGGGGGTCGGGGCAGTGTGTGTGGGTGTTGGGGCAGTGTGTGTGGGGGTCGGGGCAGTGTGTGTGGGGATCGGGGCGGTGTGTGGGGGTCAGGGCAGTGTGTGTGGGCGTCGGGGCAGTGTGTGTGGGGGTCGGGGCGGTGTGTGTGGGGTTCGGGGCAGTGTGCTTGGGGATAGGGGCAGTGTGTGTTGGGATATGGGCAGTGTGTGTGGGGGTCGGGGCAGTGTGTGTGGGGGTCGGGGCAGTGTGTGTGGGGGTCGGGGCAGTGTGTGTGGGGGTCGGGGCAGTGTGTGTGGGGGTCGGGGCGGTGTGTGTGGGGGTCAGGGCAGTGTGTGTGGGCGTCGGGGCAGTGTGTGTGGGTGTCGGGGCGGTGTGTGTGGGGTTCGGGGCGGTGTGTGTGGGGGTCGGGGCGGTGTGTGTGGGGGTCGGGGCAGTGTGTGTGGGGATAGGGGCAGTGTGTGTGGGGATATTGGCGGTGTGTGTGGGGGTCGGGGCGGTGTGTGTGGGGGTCGGGGCGGTGTGTGTGGGGGTCGGGGCGATGTGTGTGGGGGTCGGGGCGGTGTGTGTGGGGGTCGGGGCGGTGTGTGTGGGGGTCGGGGCGGTGTGTGTGGGGTTCGGGGCGGTGTGTGTGGGGGTCGGGGCGGTGTGTGTGGGGGTCAGGGCAGTGTGTGTGGGGGTCAGGGCAGTGCGTGTGGGGGTCGGACGGTGTGTGTGGGGGTCGGGGCGGTGTGTGTAGGGGTCGGGGCGGTGTGTGTGGGGGTCGGGGCGGTGTGTGTGGGGGTCGGGGCGGTGTGTGTGGGGGTCGGGGTGGTGTGTGTGGGGGTCAGGGCGGTGTGTGTGGGAGTCGGGGCGGTGTGTGTGGGGGTCGGGGCGGTGTGTGTGGGGGTCAGGGCGGTGTGAGTGAGGGTCGGGGCGGTGTGTGTAGGGGTCGGGGCAGTGTGTGTGGGGGTCGGGACAGTGTGTGTGGGGGTCGGACGGTGTGTGTGGGGGTCGGGGCGGTGTGTGCGGGGGTCGGGGCGGTGTGTGTGGGGGTCGGGGCGGTGTGTGTGGGGGTCGGGGCGGTGTGTGTGGGGGTCGGGGTGGTGTGTGTGGGGGTCAGGGCGGTGTGTGTGGGAGTCGGGGCGGTGTGTGTGGGGGTCGGGGCGGTGTGTGTGGGGGTCGGGGCGGTGTGTGTGGGGATCGGGGCGGTGTGTGTGGGGGTCGGGGCGGTGTGTGTGGGGGTCGGGGCGGTGTGTGTGGGGGTCGGGGCACTGTTTGTGAGGGTCGGGGCGGTGTGTGTGAGGGTCGGGGCAGTCTGTGTGTGGGTCGGGGCAGTGTGTGTGGGGGGTCGGGGCGGTGTGTGTGGGGGTCGGGGCGGTGTGTGTTGGGGTCGGGGCGGTGTGTGTTGGGGTCGGGGCGGTGTGTGTGGGGGTCGAGGCGATGTGTGTGAGGGTCGGGACAGTGTGTGTGAGGGTCGGGGCAGTGTGTCTGAGGGTCGGGACGGTGTGTGTGAGGGTCGGGGCAGTGTGTGTGTGGGGGTCGGGGCAGTGTGTGGGGGTCGGGGCAGTGTGTGTGGGGGTCAGGGCAGTGTGTGTGGGGGTCAGGGCAGTGTGTGTGGGGATCAGGGCAGTGTGTGTGGGGGTCGGGGCAGCGTGTGTGGGTGTCTGGGCGGTGTGTGTGGGGGTCGGGGTGGCGTGTGTGGTGGTCGGGGCGGTGTGTGTGGGGGTCGGGGCGGTGTGTGTGGGGGTCGGGGCGGTGTGTGTGGGGGGTTGGGGCGGTGTGTGTGGTGGTCGGGGCGGTGTGTGTGGTGGTCGGGGCGGTGTGTGTGGGGGTCGGGGCGGTGTGTGTGGGGGTCGGGGCGGTGTGTGTGGTGGTCGGGGCGGTGTGTGTGGGGGTCGGGACGGTGTGTGTGGGGGTCGGGGCGGTGTGTGTGGTGGTCGGGGCGGTGTGTGTGGGGGTCGGGGCGGTGTGTGTGGGGGTCGGGGCGGTGTGTGTGGTGGTCGGGGCGGTGTGTGTGGGGGTCGGGACGGTGTGTGTGGGGGTCGGGGCGGTGTGTGCGGGCGTCGGGGCGGTGTGTGTGTGGGTCGGGGCGGTGTGTGTGGGGGTCGGGACGGTGTGTGTGTGGGAGTCGGGGCAGTGTGTGTGGGGGTCGGGGCGGTGTGTGTGAGGGTCAGGTCGGTGGGTGTGGGGGTCGGGGCGGTGTGTGTGGGGGTCGGGGCGGTGTGTGTGGGGGTCGGGGCGGTGAGTGTGGGGGTCGGGGCGGTGTGTGTGCGGTTCGCGGCAGTGTGTGTGGGGGTCAGGGGGGGGTCGGGGCAGTGTGTGGGGGTCGGGGCAGTGTGTGGGTGTCGGGGCAGTGCGTGTGGGTGGGGCGGGTCGGGGCAGTGTGTGTGGGGGTCGGGGCAGTGTGTGTGTGGGTCGGTGTAGTGTGTGTGGGGGTCGGGGCAGTGTGTGTGGGGGTCGGGGCAGTGTGTGTGGGGGTCGGTGCAGTGTGTGTGGGGGTCGGGACGGTGTGTGTGGGGGTCGGGGCAGTGTGTGTGGGGGTCGGTGCAGTGTGTATGAGGGACGGGGCGGTGTGTGTGAGGGACGGGGCGGTGTGTGTGAGGGTCGGGACGGTGTGTGTGGGGGTCGGGGCGGTGTGTGTGGGGGTCGGGGCGGTGTGTGTGTGGGTCGGGGCGGTGTGCGTGGGGGTCGGGGCGGTGTGTGTGGGGGTCGGGGCGGTGTGTGTGGGGGTCGGGACGGTGTGTGTGTGGGAGTCGGGGCAGTGTGTGTGGGGGTTGGGGCGGTATGTGGGGGGGCTCAGGGCGTTGTGTGTGGGGGTCGGGGCGGTGTGTGTGAGGGTCAGGTCGGTGGGTGTGGGGGTCGGGGCGGTGTGTGTGGGGGTCGGGGCGGTGTGTGTGGGGGTCGGGGCGGTGTGTGTGGGGGTCGGGGCGGTGTGTGTGCGGTTCGCGGCAGTGTGTGTGGGGGGGGGTCGGGGCAGTGTGTGGGGGTCGGGGCAGTGTGTGGGTGTCGGGGCAGTGCGTGTGGGTGGGGCGGGTCGGGGCAGTGTGTGTGGGGGTCGGGGCAGTGTGTGCGTGGGTCAGTGCAGTGTGTGTGGGGGTCGGGGCAGTGTGTGTGTGGGTCGGTGCAGTGTGTGTGGGGGTCGGGGCAGTGTGTGTGGGGGTCGGTGCAGTGTGTGTGGGGGTCGGGACGGTGTGTGTGGGGGTCGGGACGGTGTGTGTGGGGGCGTCTGGGCGGTGTGTGGGGGCGTCGGGGCGGTGTGTGGGGGCGTCGGGCCGGTGTCTCTGGGCGTCGGGGCGGTGTGTGTGGGCGTCGGGGCGGTGTGTGTGGGGGTCGGGGCGGTGTGTGTGGGGATCGGGGCGGTGTGTGTGGGGGTCGGGGCGGTGTGTGTGGGGGTCGGGGCGGTGTGTGTGGGGATCGGGGCGGTGTGTGTGGGGGTCAGGGCAGCGTGTGTGGGGGTCGGGGCGGTGTGAGTGAGGGTCGGGGAGGTGTGTGTGGGGGTCGGGGCGGTGTGTCTGGTGGTCGGGGAAGTGTGTGTCGGTGTCGGGGCGGTGTGTGTGGGGGTCGGGACTGCGTGTGTGGGGGTCGGTGCGGTGTGTGTGGGAGTCGGAGCGGTGTGTGTGGGGGTCGGGGCGGTGTGTGTGGGGGATCGGGGCGGTGTGTGTGGGGGTCGGGGCAGTGTGTGTGGGGGATCGGGGCGGTGTGTGTGGGAGTCGGGGCAGTGTGTGTGGGGGTCGGGGCGGTGTGTGTGGGGGATCGGGGCGGTGTGTGTGGGAGTCGGGGCAGTGTGTGTGGGGGGTCGGGGAAGTGTGTGTGGGAGTCGGGGTGGTGTGTGTGGGGGTCGGGGCGGTGTGTGTGGGGGTCGGGGCGGTGTGTGTGGGGGTCGGGGCGGTGTGTGTGGGGGATCGGGGCGGTGTGTGTGGGAGTCGGGGCAGTGTGTGTGGGGGTCGGGGAAGTGTGTGTGGGAGTCGGGGTGGTGTGTGTGGGGGTCGGGGCGGTGTGTGTGGGGGTCGGGACGATGTGTGTGAGGGACGGGGCGGTGTGTGTGAGGGACGGGGCGGTGTGTGTGAGGGTCGGGACGGTGTGTGTGTGGGTCGGGGCGGTGTGTGTGGGGGTCGGGGCAGTGTGTGTGGGGGTCGGGACGGTGTGTGTGAGGGACGGGGCGGTGTGTGTGAGGGACGGGGCGGTGTGTGTGAGGGTCGGGACGGTGTGTGTGTGGGTCGGGGCGGTGTGTGTGGGGGTCGGGGCAGTGTGTGTGGGGGTCGGGACGGTGTGTGTGAGGGACGGGGCGGTGTGTGTGAGGGACGGGGCGGTGTGTGTGAGGGTCGGGACGGTGTGTGTGTGGGTCGGGGCGGTGTGTGTGGGGGTCGGGGCGGTGTGTGTGGGAGTCGGGGCAGTGTGTGTGGGGGTCGGGGAAGTGTGTGTGGGAGTCGGGGTGGTGTGTGTGGGGGATCGGGGCGGTGTGTGTGGGAGTCGGGGCAGTGTGTGTGGGGGTCGGGGAAGTGTGTGTGGGAGTCGGGGTGGTGTGTGTGGGGGTCGGGGCGGTGTGTGTGGGGGTCGGGACGGTGTGTGTGAGGGACGGGGCGGTGTGTGTGAGGGACGGGGCGGTGTGTGTGAGGGTCGGGACGGTGTGTGTGTGGGTCGGGGCGGTGTGTGTGGGGGTCGGGGCAGTGTGTGTGGGGGTCGGGACGGTGTGTGTGAGGGACGGGGCGGTGTGTGTGAGGGACGGGGCGGTGTGTGTGAGGGTCGGGACGGTGTGTGTGTGGGTCGGGGCGGTGTGTGTGGGGGTCGGGGCGGTGTGTGTGTGGGTCGGGGCGGTGTGTGTGGGGGTCGGGGCGGTGTGTGTGTGGGTCGGGGCGGTGTGTGTGGGGGACGGTGCGGTGTGTGTGTGGGTCGGGGCGGTGTGTGTGGGGGTCGGGGCGGTGTGTGTGGGGGTCGGGGCGGTGTGTGTGTGGGTCGGGGCGGTGTGTGTGTGGGTCGGGGCGGTGTGTGTGGGGGTCGGGACGGTGTGTGTGTGGGAGTCGGGGCAGCGTGTGTGGGGGTTGGGGCGGTATGCGGGGGGGCTCAGGGCGTTGTGTGTGGGGGTCGGGGCGGTGTGTGTGAGGGTCAGGTCGGTGGGTGTGGGGGTCGGGGCGGTGTGTGTGGGGGTCGGGGCGGTGTGTGTGGGGGTCGGGGCGGTGTGTGTGCGGTTCGCGGCAGTGTGTGTGGGGGTCAGGGCAGTGTGTGTGGGGGGGGGGTCGGGGCAGTGTGTGGGGGTCGGGGCAGTGTGTGGGTGTCGGGGCAGTGCGTGTTGGTGGGGCGGGTCGGGGCAGTGTGTGTGGGGGTCGGGGCAGTGTGTGTGTGGGTCAGTGCAGTGTGTGTGGGGGTCGGGGCAGTGTGTGTGTGGGTCAGTGCAGTGTGTGTGGGGGTCGGGGCAGTGTGTGTGTGGGTCGGTGCAGTGTGTGTGGGGGTCGGGGCAGTGTGTGTGGGGGTCGGTGCAGTGTGTGTGGGGGTCGGGACGATGTGTGTGGGGGTCGGGACGGTGTGTATGAGGGACGGGGCGGTGTGTGTGAGGGACGGGGCGGTGTGTGTGGGGGTCGGGACGGTGTGTGTGAGGGACGGGGCGGTGTGTGTGAGGGACGGGGCGGTGTGTGTGAGGGTCGGGACGGTGTGTGTGTGGGTCGGGGCGGTGTGTGTGGGGGTCGGGGCAGTGTGTGTGGGGGTCGGGACGGTGTGTGTGGGGGTCGGGGCGGTGTGTGTGGGGGTCGGGGCGGTGTGTGTGGGGGTCGGGGCGGTGTGTGTGGGGGTCGGGGCGGTGTGTGTGGGGGTCGGGGCGGTGTGTGTGTGGGTCGGGACGGTGTGTGTGAGGGACGGGGCGGTGTGTGTGAGGGTCGGGACGGTGTGTGTGGGGGTCGGGGCGGTGTGTGTGGGGGTCGGGGCGGTGTGTGTGTGGGTCGGGGCGGTGTGCGTGGGGGTCGGGGCGGTGTGTGTGGGGGTCGGGGCGGTGTGTGTGGGGGTCGGGGCGGTGTGTGTGTGGGTCGGGGCGGTGTGTGTGGGGGTCGGGACGGTGTGTGTGTGGGAGTCGGGGCAGTGTGTGTGGGGGTTGGGGCGGTATGTGGGGGGGCTCAGGGCGTTGTGTGTGGGGGTCGGGGCGGTGTGTGTGAGGGTCAGGTCGGTGGGTGTGGGGGTCGGGGCGGTGTGTGTGGGGGTCGGGGCGGTGTGTGTGGGGGTCGGGGCGGTGTGGGTGGGGGTCGGGGCGGTGTGTGTGCGGTTCGCGGCAGTGTGTGTGGGGGTCAGGGCAGTGTGTGTGGGGGGGGGGTCGGGGCAGTGTGTGGGGGTCGGGGCAGTGTGTGGGTGTCGGGGCAGTGCGTGTGGGTGGGGCGGGTCGGGGCAGTGTGTGTGGGGGTCGGGGCAGTGTGTGCGTGGGTCAGTGCAGTGTGTGTGGGGGTCGGGGCAGTGTGTGTGTGGGTCGGTGCAGTGTGTGTGGGGGTCGGGGCAGTGTGTGTGGGGGTCGGTGCAGTGTGTGTGGGGGTCGGGACGGTGTGTGTGGGGGTCGGGACGGTGTGTGTGGGGGCGTCTGGGCGGTGTGTGGGGGCGTCGGGGCGGTGTGTGGGGGCGTCGGGCCGGTGTGTCTGGGCGTCGGGGCGGTGTGTGTGGGCGTCGAGGCGGTGTGTGTGGGGGTCGGGGCGGTGTGTGTGGGGATCGGGGCGGTGTGTGTGGGGGTCGGGGCGGTGTGTGTGGGGGTCGGGGCGGTGTGTGTGGGGATCGGGGCGGTGTGTGTGGGGGTCAGGGCAGCGTGTGTGGGGGTCGGGGCGGTGTGAGTGAGGGTCGGGGCGGTGTGTGTAGGGGTCGGGGCAGTGTGTGCGGGTGTTGGGGCAGTGTGTGTGGGGGTCGGGACAGTGAGTGTGGCGTGGTGTTCGGGGCACTGTGTGTGGGGTCGGGGCAGTGTGTGTGGGGGTCGGCGCATTGTGTGTGGGGGTCGGGGCATTGTGTGTGGGGGTCGGGGAAGTGTGTGTGAGGGTCGGGGTGGTGTGTGTGAGAGTCGGGGCGGTGTGTGTGGGGGTCGGGGCATTGTGTGTGGGGGTCGGGGAAGTGTGTGTGAGGGTCGGGGTGGTGTGTGTGGGGGTCGGGGCGGTGTGTGTGGGGGTCGGGGCGGTGTGTCTGAGGGTCGGGGCGGTGTGTATGAGGGTCGGGGCAGTGTGTGTGGGGGTCGGGGCGGTGAGTGTGGGGGTCGGGGCTGTGTGTGTGGGGGTCAGGGCCGTGTGTGTAAGGGTCGGGGCGGTGTGTGTTGGGGTCGGGGCGGTGTGTGTGGGGGTCGAGGCGATGTGTGTGAGGGTCGGGACGGTGTGTGTGAGGGTCGGGGCGGTGTGTGTGGGGGTCGGGGCAGTGCGTGTGTGTGGGGGGTGTCGGGGCAGTGTGTGTGGGGGTCGGGGCAGTGTGTGTGGCTCGGGGCGGTGAGTGTGGGGGTCGGGGCGGTGTGTGTGGGAGTCGGGGCGGTGTGTGTGGGGGTCGGGGCAGTGTGTGTGTGGGTCGGTGCAGTGTGTGTGGGGGTCGGGGCAGCGTGTGTGTGGGTCGGTGCAGTGTGTGTGGGGGTCGGGACGGTGTGTGTGGGGGTCGGGGCGGTGTGTGGGGGGCGTCGGGGCGGTGTGTGGGGGCGTCGGGGCGGTGTGTGGGGGCGTCGGGGCGGTGTGTCTGGGCGTCGGGGCGGTGTGTCTGGGCGTCGGGGCGGTGTGTGTGGGGGTCGGGACGGTGTGTGTGGGGGTCGGGGCGGTGTGTGGGGGCGTCGGGGCGGTGTGTGGGGGCGTCGGGGCGGTGTGTCTGGGCGTCGGGGCGGTGTGTGTGGGCGTCGGGGCGGTGTGTGTGGGGGTCGGGGCGGTGTGTGTGGGGATCGGGGCGGTGTGTGTGGGGGTCAGGGCGGTGTGTGTGGGGGTCGGGGTGGTGTGTGTGGGGGTCGGGGCGGTGTGTGTGGGGGTCGGGGCGGTGTGTGTGGGGATCGGGGCGGTGTGTGTGGGGATCGGGGCGGTGTGAGTGAGGGTCGGGGCGGTGTGTGTAGGGGTCGGGGCAGTGTGTGCGGGTGTTGGGGCAGTGTGTGTGGGGGTCGGGACAGTGAGTGTGGCGTGGTGTTCGGGGCGGTGTGTGTGGGGTCGGGGCAGTGTGTGTGGGGGTCGGCGCATTGTGTGTGGGGGTCGGGGCATTGTGTGTGGGGGTCGGGGAAGTGTGTGTGAGGGTCGGGGTGGTGTGTGTGAGAGTCGGGGCGGTGTGTGTGGGGGTCGGGGCATTGTGTGTGGGGGTCGGGGAAGTGTGTGTGAGTGTCGGGGTGGTGTGTGTGGGGGTCGGGGCGGTGTGTGTGGGGGTCGGGGCGGTGTGTGTGGGGGTCGGGGGCAGTGTGTGTGAGGGTCGGGACGATGTGTGTGGGGGTCGGGGCAGTGTGTGTGAGGGTCGGGGCAGTGTGTGTGTGGGTCGGGGCAGTGTGTGTGTGGGTCGGGGGCAGTGTGTGTGGGGGTTGGGGCGGTGTGTGTGGGGGTCGGGGCTGTGTGCGTGTGAGTCGGGGCAGTGTGTGTGAGGGTCGGGGCGGTGTGTGTGGGGGTCAGGGCAGTGTGTGTGTGGGTCGGGGCAGTGTGTGTGTGGGTTGGGGCAGTGTGTGTGGGGGTCGGGGCGGTGTGTGTGGGTGTCGCGGCGTGTGCGTGTGAGTCGGGGCAGTGTGTGTGGGGGTCGGGGCAGTGTGTGTGGGGGTCGGACGGTGTGTGTGGGGATCGGGGCGGTGTGAGTGAGGTTCGGGGCGGTGTGTGTAGGGGTCGGGGCAGTGTGTGTGGGGGTCGGACGGTGTGTGTGGGGATCGGGGCGGTGTGTGTGGGAGTCTGGGCGGTGTGTGTGGGGGTCGGGGCAGTGAGTGTGGGGGTCGGGACGGGGCGGTGTGTGTGGGGATATTGGCGGTGTGTGTGGGGGTCGGGGCGGTGTGTGTGTGGGTCATGGCAGTGTGTGTGGGGGACGGGGCGGTGTGTGTGGGGATATTGGCGGTGTGTGTGGGGGTCGGGGCGGTGTGTGTGGGGGTCGGGGCGGTGTGTGTGGGGGTCGGGGGCAGTGTGTTTGCAGGTCGGGGCGGTGTGTGTGGGGGTCGGGCAGTGTGTGTGGGGGTCGGGGCAGTGTGTGTGGGGATAGGGGCAGTGTGTGTGGGGGACGGGGCGGTGTGTGTGGGGATATTGGTGGTGTGTGTGGGGGTCGGGGCGGTGTGTGTGGGGGTCGGGGCGGTGTGTGTGGGGGTCGGGGCGGTGTGTGTGGGGGTCGGCGCGGTGTGTGTCGGGGTCGGCGCGGTGTGTGTGGGGGTCGGTGCGGTGTGTGTGGGGTTCGGGGCGGTGTGTGTGGGGATCGGGGCCGTGTGTGTGGGGGTCGGGGCGGTGTGTGTGGGGGTCGGGGCGGTGTGTGTGGGGGTCGGGGCGGTGTGTGTGGGGGTCAGGGCATTGTGTGTGGGAATCAGGGCGGTGTGAGTGAGGGTCGGGGCGGTGTGTGTAGGGGTTGGGGCAGTGTGTGTGGGGGTCGGGACAGTGTGTGTGGGGGTCGGGACGGTGTGTGTGGGGGTCGGACGGTGTGTTTGGGGGTCGGGGCGGTGTGTGTGGGGGTCTGGGCGGTGTGTGTGGGGGTCGGGGCGGTGTGTGTGGGGGTCGGGGCGGTGTGTGTGGGGGTCGGGGCGGTGTGTGGGGGGGGTCGGGGCGGTGTGTGGGGGGGGTCGGGGCGGTGTGTGTGGGGGTCGGGGCGGTGCGTGTGGGGGTCGGGGCGGTGTGTGTCGGGGTCGGGGCGGTGTGTGTCGGGATCGGGGCGGTGTGTGTGAGGATCGGGGCAGTGTGTGTGGGTGTCGGGGCGGTGTGTGTGGGGGTCGGGGCAATGTTTGTGAGGGTCGGGGCGGTGTGTGTGAGGGTCGGGGCGGTGTGTGTGGGGGTCGGGGCAGTGTGTGTGGGGTCGGGGCAGAGTGTGTGGGGGTCAGGGCAGTGTGTGTGGGGATCAGGGCAGTGTGTGTGGGGGTCGGGGCAGCGTGTGTGGGGGTCTGGGCAGTGTGTGTAAGGGTCGGGGCGGTGTGTGTTGGGGTCGGGGCGGTGTGTGTGGGGGTCGAGGCGATGTGTGTGAGGGTCGGGACGGTGTTTGTAAGGGTCGGGGCGGTGTGTGTGGGGGTCGGGACGGTGTGTGTGGGGGTCGGACGGTGTATGTGGGGGTCGGGGCGGTGTGTGTCGGGATCGGGGCGGTGTGTGTGAGGATCGGGGCAGTGTGTGTGGGTGTCGGGGCGGTGTGTGTGGGGGTCGGGGCAATGTTTGTGAGGGTCGGTCGGGGCGGTGTGTGTGAGGGTCGGGGCGGTGTGTGTGGGGGTCGGGGCAGTGTGTGTGGGGGTCGGGGCACTGTTTGTGAGGGTCGGGGCGGTGTGTGTGAGGGTCGGGGCGGTGTGTGTGTGGGTCGGGGCAGTGTGTGTAGGGGTCAGGGCAGTGTGTGTGGGGATCAGGGCAGTGTGTGGGGGTCGGGGCAGCGTGTGTGGGGGTCTGGGCAGTGTGTGTAAGGGTTGGGGCGGTGTGTGTTGGGGTCGGGGCGGTGTGTGTGGGGGTCGAGGCGATGTGTGTGAGGGTCGGGACGGTGTTTGTAAGGGTCGGGGCGGTGTGTGTGGGGGTCGGGACGGTGTGTGTGGGGGTCGGACGGTGTGTGTGGGGGTCGGGGCGGTGTGTGTGGGGGTCGGGGCGGTGTGTGTGGGGTTCGGGGCGGTGTGTGTGGGGGCCGGGGCGGTGTGTGTGGGGGTCGGGGCGGTGTGTGTGGGGGTCAGGGAGGTGTGTGTGGGGGTCAAGGCAGTGTGTGTGGGGATCAGGGCAGTGTGTGTGGGTCGTGGCACTGTGTGTGGGGATCGGGGCGGTGTGAGTGAGGGTCGGGGCGGTGTGTGTAGGGGTCGGGGGCAGTGTGTGTGGGGGTCGGGACGGTGTGTGTGGGGGGTCGGACGGTGTGTTTGGGGGTCGGGGCGGTGTGTGTGGGGGGTCTGGGCGGTGTGTGTGGGGGGTCGGGGCGGTGTGTGTGGGGGTCGGGGCGGTGTGTGTGGGGGTCGGGGCGGTGTGTGGGGGGGTCGGGGGCGGTGTGTGTGGGGGGTCGGGGCGGTGCGTGTGGGGGTCGGGGCGGTGTGTGTCGGGGTCGGGGCGGTGTGTGTCGGGGTCGGGGCGGTGTGTGTGAGGATCGGGGCAGTGTGTGTGGGTGTCGGGGCGGTGTGTGTGGGGGTCGGGGCAATGTTTGTGAGGGTTGGGGCGGTGTGTGTGAGGGTCGGGGCGGTGTGTGTGGGGATCGGGGCAGTGTGTGTGGGGTTCAGGGCAGTGTGTGTGGGGGATCGGGCCAGTGTGTGTAAGGGTCGGGGCAGTGTGTGTAAGGGTCGGGGCGGTGTGTGTTGGAGTCGGGGCGGTGTGTGTGGGGGTCGAGGCAGTGTGTGTGGGGGTCAGGGCAGTGTGTGTGAGGGTCGGGGCGGTGTGTGTGAGGGTCGGGGCGGTGTGTGTGAGGGTCGGGGCGGTGTGTGTGTGGGTCGGGGCAGTGTGTGTAGGGGTCAGGGCAGTGTGTGTGGGGATCAGGGCAGTGTGTGGGGGTCGGGGCAGCGTGTGTGGGGGTCTGGGCAGTGTGTGTAAGGGTTGGGGCGGTGTGTGTTGGGGTCGGGGCTGGTGTGTGTGGGGGTCGAGGCGATGTGTGTGAGGGTCGGGACGGTGTTTGTAAGGGTCGGGGCGGTGTGTGTGGGGGTCGGGACGGTGTGTGTGGGGGGTCGGACGGTGTGTGTGGGGGTCGGGGCGGTGTGTGTGGGGGGTCGGGGCGGTGTGTGTGGGGTTCGGGGCGGTGTGTGTGGGGGCCGGGGCGGTGTGTGTGGGGGTCGGGGCGGTGTGTGTGGGGGTCAGGGAGGTGTGTGTGGGGGTCAAGGGCAGTGTGTGTGGGGATCAGGGCAGTGTGTGTGGGTCGTGGCACTGTGTGTGGGGATCGGGGCGGTGTGAGTGAGGGTCGGGGCGGTGTGTGTAGGGGTCGGGGCAGTGTGTGTGGGGGGTCGGGACGGTGTGTGTGGGGGGTCGGACGGTGTGTTTGGGGGTCGGGGCGGTGTGTGTGGGGGTCTGGGCGGTGTGTGTGGGGGTCGGGGCGGTGTGTGTGGGGGTCGGGGCGGTGTGTGTGGGGGTCGGGGCGGTGTGTGGGGGGGTCGGGGCGGTGTGTGTGGGGGTCGGGGCGGTGCGTGTGGGGGTCGGGGCGGTGTGTGTCGGGGTCGGGGCGGTGTGTGTCGGGGTCGGGGCGGTGTGTGTGAGGATCGGGGCAGTGTGTGTGGGTGTCGGGGCGGTGTGTGTGGGGGTCGGGGCAATGTTTGTGAGGGTTGGGGCGGTGTGTGTGAGGGTCGGGGCGGTGTGTGTGGGGATCGGGGCAGTGTGTGTGGGGTTCAGGGCAGTGTGTGTGGGGATCGGGCCAGTGTGTGTAAGGGTCGGGGCAGTGTGTGTAAGGGTCGGGGCGGTGTGTGTTGGAGTCGGGGCGGTGTGTGTGGGGGTCGAGGCAGTGTGTGTGGGGGTCAGGGCAGTGTGTGTGAGGGTCGGGGCGGTGTGTGTGAGGGTCGGGGAGGTGTGTGTGTGGGTCGGGGCGGTGTGTGTGGGGGTCGAGGCAGTGTGTGTGGGGGTCGGGGCAGTGTGTGTGGGGGTCGGGGCAGTGTGTGTGGGGGTCAGGGCAGTGTGCGTGGGGATCAGGGCAGTGTGCGTGGGTCGGGGCAGTGTGTGTGGGGGTCGGGGCGGTGTGTGTGAGGGTCGGGGCGGTGTGTGTGAGGGTCGGGGCGGTGTGTGCAGGGGTCAGGGCAGTGTGCGTGTGGGTCGGGGCGGTGTGTGTGGGGATCAGGGCAGTGTATGTGGGGGTCGGGGCGGTGTGTTTGGGGATGAGGGCAGCGTATGTGGGGCTCGGGGCAGTGTATGTGGGGGTCGGGGCAGTGTGTGTGGAGGTCGGGGCAGTGTGTGTGGGGGTCGGGGCAGTGTGTGTGGGGTCGGGGCAGTGTGTGTGGGGGTCGGGGCAGTGTGTGTGGGGATCAGGGCAGTGTGTGTGGGTCGGGGCAGTGTGTTTGCAGGTCGGGGCGGTGTGTGTGGGGATCAGGGCAGTGTCTGTGGGGGTCGGGGCGGTGTGTGTGAGGGTCGGGGCGGTGTGTGTGGGGATCGGGGCAGTGTGTGTGGGGGTCGGGGCGGTGTGTGTGAGGGTCTCGGCGGTGCGTGTGGGGGTTGGGGCAGTGTGTGTGTGGGTCGGGGCAGTGTGTGTGAGGGTCGGGGCGGTGTGTGTGGGGGTCGGTGCGGTGTGTGTGGGAGTCGGGGCAGTGTGTGTGAGGGTCGTGGCAGTGTCTGTCAGGGTCGGGGCGGCATGTGTGAGGGTCGGAGCGGTGTGTGTGGGGGTCGGGGCGGTGTGTGTTGGGGTCGGGACGATGTGTTTGAGGGTCGGGGCGGTGTGTGTGAGGGTCGGGGCGGTGTGTCTGAGGGTCGGGGCGGTGTGTGTGGGGGTCGGGGCAGTGTCTGTGGGGATCAGGGCAGTGTGTGTGGGGGTCGGGGCAGTGTGCGTGGGGGTCGGGGCAGTGTGTGAGGGGGTCAGGGTAGTGTGTGTGGGGTCGGGGCAGCGTGTGTGGGGGTCGGGGCGGTGTGTGTGGGGGTCGGTGCGGTGTGTGTGAGGGTCGGGGCAGTGTGTGTGAGGGTCGGGGCAGTGTGTGTGGGGGTCGGGGCGGTGTGTGTGGGGGTCGGTGCGGTGTGTGTGGGAGTCGGGGCAGTGTGTGTGGGGGTCGGGGCAGTGTGTGTCAGGGTCGGGGCGGTGTGTGCAGGGGTCAGGGCAGTGTGCGTGTGGGTCGGGGCGGTGTGTGTGGGGATCAGGGCAGTGTATGTGGGGGTCGGGGCGGTGTGTTTGGGGATGAGGGCAGCGTATGTGGGGGTCGGGGCAGTGTATGTGGGGGTCGGGGCAGTGTGTGTGGAGGTCGGGGCGGTGTGTGTGGGGGTCGGGGCGGTGTGTGTGGGGGTCGGGGCGGTGTGTGTGGGGGTCGGGGCGGTGTGTGTAGTGGTCGGGGCAGTGTGTGTGGGGGTCGGGGCGGTGTGTGTGGGGATCAGGGCAGTGTATGTGGGGGTTGGGGCAGTGTGTGTGGGGGTCGGGGCAGTGTGTGTGGGGTCGGGGCAGTGTGTGTGGGGGTCGGAGCAGTGTGTGTGGGGATCAGGGCAGTGTGTGTGGGTCGGGGCAGTGTGTTTGCAGGTCGGGGCGGTGTGTGTGGGGATCAGGGCAGTGTCTGTGGGGGTCGGGGCGGTGTGTGTGAGGGTCGGGGCGGTGTGTGTGGGGATCGGGGCAGTGTGTGTGGGGGTCGGGGCGGTGTGTGTGAGGGTCTCGGCGGTGTGTGTGGGGGTTGGGGCAGTGTGTGTGTGGGTCGGGGCAGTGTGTGTGAGGGTCGGGGCGGTGTGTGTGGGGGTCGGTGCGGTGTGTGTGGGAGTCGGGGCAGTGTGTGTGAGGGTCGTGGCAGTGTCTGTCAGGGTCGGGGCGGCATGTGTGAGGGTCGGAGCGGTGTGTGTGGGGGTCGGGGCGGTGTGTGTTGGGGTCGGGACGATGTGTCTGAGGGTCGGGGCGGTGTGTGTGAGGGTCGGGGCGGTGTGTCTGAGGGTCGGGGCGGTGTGTGTGGGGGTCGGGGCAGTGTCTGTGGGGATCAGGGCAGTGTGTGTGGGGGTCGGGGCAGTGTGCGTGGGGGTCGGGGCAGTGTGTGAGGGGGTCAGGGTAGTGTGTGTGGGGTCGGGGCAGCGTGTGTGGGGGTCGGGGAGGTGTGTGTGGGGGTCGGTGCGGTGTGTGTGGGAGTCGGGGCAGTGTGTGTGAGGGTCGTGGCAGTGTCTGTCAGGGTCGGGGCGGCGTGTGTGAGGGTCGGAGCGGTGTGTGTGGGGGTCGGAGCGGTGTGTGTTGGGGTCGGGACGATGTGTCTGAGGGTCGGGGCGGTGTGTGTGAGGGTCGGGGCGGTGTGTCTGAGGGTCGGGGCGGTGTGTGTGGGGGTCGGGGCAGTGTCTGTGGGGATCAGGGCAGTGTGTGTGGGGGTCGGGGCAGTGTGCGTGGGGGTCGGGGCAGTGTGTGTGGGGGTCGGGGCAATGTGTGTGGGGTCGGGGCAGCGTGTCTGAGGGTCGGGGCAGTGTGTGTGGGGGTCGGGGCGGTGTGTGTGAGGGTCGGGGCAGTGTGTGTGAGGGTCGGGGCAGTGTGTGTGGGGGTCGGGGCGGTGTGTGTGGGGGTCGGTGCGGTGTGTGTGGGAGTCGGGGCAGTGTGTGTGGGGGTCGGGGCAGTGTGTGTCAGGGTCGGGGCGGCGTGTGTGAGGGTCGGAGCGGTGTGTGTGAGGGTTGGGGCAGTGTGTGTGAGGGACGGGGCGGTGTGTGTGAGGTTCGGGGCGATGTGTGTGAGGGTCGGGACGATGTGTGTGAGGGTCGGGACGGTGTGTGTGAGGGTCGGGGCGGTGTGTCTGAGGGTCGGGGCGGTGTGTGTGGGGGTCGGGGCAGTGTGTGGGGGGAACAGGGCAGTGTGTGTGGGGGTCGGGGCAGTGTGTGTGGGGGTCGGGGCGGTGTGTGTGGGGGATCGGGAGGTGTGTGTGGGAGTCGGGGCAGTGTGTGTGGGGGTCGGGGCGGTGTGTGTGTGGGTCGGGGCGGTATGCGTGGGGGTCAGGGCGGTATGTGGGGGGGATCGGGGCGGTGTGTGTGGGGGTCGGGGTGGTGTGTGTGAGGGTCGGGTCGGTGGGTGTGGGGGTCGGGGCGGTGTGTGTGGGGGTCGGGGCGGTGTGTGTGGGGGTCGGGGCGTGTGTGGGGGGTTCAGGGCGGTGTGTGTGGGGCTCAGGGCAGTGTGTGTGGGGGGGGGGGTCGGGGCAGTGTGTCGGTGTCGGGGCAGTGCGTGTGGGTGGGGGGGGTCGGGGCAGTGAGTGTGGGTTGGGGTTCGGGGCAGTGTGTGTGGGGGTCGGGGCGGTGTGTGTGAGGGTCGGGGTAGTGTGTGAGGGGGTCAGGGTAGTGTGTGTGGGGTCGGGGCAGCGTGTATGGAGGTCGGGGCGGTGTGTGTGGGGGTCGGTGCGGTGTGTGTGGGAGTCGGGGCACTGTGTGTGGGGGTCGGGGCAGTGTGTGTCAGGGTCGGGGCGGTGTGTGTGAGGGTCGGAGCGGTGTTTGTGAGGGTTGGGGCAGTGTGTGTGAGGGTCGGGGCGGTGTGTGTGAAGGTCGGGGCGGTGTGTGTGAGGGTCGGGACGGTGTGTGTGAGGGTCGGGGCAGTGTGTGTGGGGGTCAGGGCAATGTGTGTGGGGATCAGGGCAGTGTGTGTCGGGGTCAAGGCAGTGTGTGTGGGGGTCGGGGCAGTGTGTGGGTGTCGGGGCAGTGTGTGGGGGTCGGGGCAGTGTGTGGGGGTCAGGGCAGTGTGTGTGGGGGTCGGGGCAGTGTGTGTAAGGGTCGGGGCGGTGTGTGTTGGAGTCGGGGCGGTGTGTGTTGGGGTCGAGGCAGTGTGTGTGGGGGTCAGGGCAGTGTGTGTGAGGGTCAGGGCAGTGTATGTGAGGGTCGTGGCAGTGTGTGTGAGGGTCGGGGCGGTGTGTGTGGGGGTCGGGGCGGTGTGTGTGGGGGTCGGGGCGGTGTGTGTGGGGGTCGGGGCGGTGTGTGTGGGGGTCGGGGCGGTGTGTGTGGGGGTCGGGGCAGTGTGTGTGGAGGTCGGGGCGGTGTGTGTGGGGGTCGGGGCGGTGTGTGTGGGGGTCGGGGCGGTGTGTGTGGGGGTCGGGGCGGTGTGTGTAGTGGTCGGGGCAGTGTGTGTGGGGGTCGGGGCGGTGTGTGTGGGGATCAGGGCAGTGTATGTGGGGGTCGGGGCAGTGTGTGTGGGGGTCGGGGCAGTGTGTGTGGGGTCGGGGCAGTGTGTGTGGGGGTCGGGGCAGTGTGTGTGGGGATCAGGGCAGTGTGTGTGGGTCGGGGCAGTGTGTTTGCAGGTCGGGGCGGTGTGTGTGGGGATCAGGGCAGTGTCTGTGGGGGTCGGGGCGGTGTGTGTGAGGGTCGGGGCGGTGTGTGTGGGGATCGGGGCAGTGTGTGTGGGGGTCGGGGCGGTGTGTGTGAGGGTCTCGGCGGTGTGTGTGGGGGTTGGGGCAGTGTGTGTGTGGGTCGGGGCAGTGTGTGTGAGGGTCGGGGCGGTGTGTGTGGGGGTCGGTGCGGTGTGTGTGGGAGTCGGGGCAGTGTGTGTGAGGGTCGTGGCAGTGTCTGTCAGGGTCGGGGCGGCATGTGTGAGGGTCGGAGCGGTGTGTGTGGGGGTCGGGGCGGTGTGTGTTGGGGTCGGGACGATGTGTCTGAGGGTCGGGCCGGTGTGTGTGAGGGTCGGGGCGGTGTGTCTGAGGGTCGGGGCGGTGTGTGTGGGGGTCGGGGCAGTGTCTGTGGGGATCAGGGCAGTGTGTGTGGGGGTCGGGGCAGTGTGCGTGGGGGTCGGGGCAGTGTGTGAGGGGGTCAGGGTAGTGTGTGTGGGGTCGGGGCAGCGTGTGTGGGGGTCGGGGCGGTGTGTGTGGGGGTCGGTGCGGTGTGTGTGGGAGTCGGGGCAGTGTGTGTGAGGGTCGTGGCAGTGTCTGTCAGGGTCGGGGCGGCGTGTGTGAGGGTCGGAGCGGTGTGTGTGGGGGTCGGAGCGGTGTGTGTTGGGGTCGGGACGATGTGTCTGAGGGTCGGGGCGGTGTGTGTGAGGGTCGGGGCGGTGTGTCTGAGGGTCGGGGCGGTGTGTGTGGGGGTCGGGGCAGTGTCTGTGGGGATCAGGGCAGTGTGTGTGGGGGTCGGGGCAGTGTGCGTGGGGGTCGGGGCAGTGTGTGTGGGGGTCGGGGCAATGTGTGTGGGGTCGGGGCAGCGTGTCTGAGGGTCGGGGCAGTGTGTGTGGGGGTCGGGGCGGTGTGTGTGAGGGTCGGGGCAGTGTGTGTGAGGGTCGGGGCAGTGTGTGTGGGGGTCGGGGCGGTGTGTGTGGGGGTCGGTGCGGTGTGTGTGGGAGTCGGGGCAGTGTGTGTGGGGGTCGGGGCAGTGTGTGTCAGGGTCGGGGCGGCGTGTGTGAGGGTCGGAGCGGTGTGTGTGAGGGTTGGGGCAGTGTGTGTGAGGGACGGGGCGGTGTGTGTGAGGGTCGGGGCGATGTGTGTGAGGGTCGGGACGATGTGTGTGAGGGTCGGGACGGTGTGTGTGAGGGTCGGGGCGGTGTGTCTGAGGGTCGGGGCGGTGTGTGTGGGGGTCGGGGCAGTGTGTGGGGGGAACAGGGCAGTGTGTGTGGGGGTCGGGGCAGTGTGTGTGGGGGTCGGGGCGGTGTGTGTGGGGGATCGGGAGGTGTGTGTGGGAGTCGGGGCAGTGTGTGTGGGGGTCGGGGCGGTGTGTGTGTGGGTCGGGGCGGTGTGTGTGGGGGTCAGGGCGGTATGTGGGGGGGATCGGGGCGGTGTGTGTGGGGGTCGGGGTGGTGTGTGTGAGGGTCGGGTCGGTGGGTGTGGGGGTCGGGGCGGTGTGTGTGGGGGTCGGGGCGGTGTGTGTGGGGGTCGGGGCGTGTGTGGGGGGTTCAGGGCGGTGTGTGTGGGGCTCAGGGCAGTGTGTGTGGGGGGGGGGGTCGGGGCAGTGTGTCGGTGTCGGGGCAGTGCGTGTGGGTGGGGGGGGTCGGGGCAGTGAGTGTGGGTTGGGGTTCGGGGCAGTGTGTGTGGGGGTCGGGGCGGTGTGTGTGAGGGTCGGGGTAGTGTGTGAGGGGGTCAGGGTAGTGTGTGTGGGGTCGGGGCAGCGTGTATGGAGGTCGGGGCGGTGTGTGTGGGGGTCGGTGCGGTGTGTGTGGGAGTCGGGGCACTGTGTGTGGGGGTCGGGGCAGTGTGTGTCAGGGTCGGGGCGGTGTGTGTGAGGGTCGGAGCGGTGTTTGTGAGGGTTGGGGCAGTGTGTGTGAGGGTCGGGGCGGTGTGTGTGAGGGTCGGGGCGGTGTGTGTGAGGGTCGGGACGGTGTGTGTGAGGGTCGGGGCAGTGTGTGTGGGGGTCAGGGCAATGTGTGTGGGGATCAGGGCAGTGTGTGTCGGGGTCAAGGCAGTGTGTGTGGGGGTCGGGGCAGTGTGTGGGTGTCGGGGCAGTGTGTGGGGGTCGGGGCAGTGTGTGGGGGTCAGGGCAGTGTGTGTGGGGGTCGGGGCAGTGTGTGTAAGGGTCGGGGCGGTGTGTGTTGGAGTCGGGGCGGTGTGTGTTGGGGTCGAGGCAGTGTGTGTGGGGGTCAGGGCAGTGTGTGTGAGGGTCAGGGCAGTGTATGTGAGGGTCGTGGCAGTGTGTGTGAGGGTCGGGGCGGTGTGTGTGAGGGTCGGGGAGGTGTGTGTGTGGGTCGGGGCGGTGTGTGTGGGGGTCGAGGCAGTGTGTGTGGGGGTTGGGGCAGTGTGTGTGGGGGTCGGGGCAGTGTGTGTGGGGATCAGGGCAGTGTGTGCAGGGGTCGGGGCAGTATGCGTGGGGGTCGGGGCGGTGTGTGTGGGGATCAGGGCAGTGTATGTGGGGGTCGGATCAGTGAGTGTGGGGGTCGGGGAAGTGTGTGTGGGGGTCGGGGCGGTGTGTGTGAGGGTCGGGGCGGTGTGTGCAGGGGTCGGGGCAGTGTGCGTGGGGGTCGGGGCAGTGTGTGTGGGGATCAGGGCAGTGTATGTGGGGGTCGGGGCGGTGTGTTTGGGGATGAGGGCAGTGTATGTGGTGGTCGGGACAGTGTATGTGGGGGTCGGGGCAGTGTATGTGGGGGTCGGGCCAGTGTGTGTGGGGGTCGGGGCAGTGTGTGTGGGGGTCGGGGCGGTGTGTGTGGGGGTCGGGGCGGTGTGTGTAGTGGTCGGGGCTGTGTGTGCGGGGGTCGGGGCGGAGTGTGTGGGGATCAGGGCAGTGTATGTGGGGGTCGGGTGAGTGTGTTTGGGGGTCGGGGCAGTGTGTGTGGGGTACGGGCAGTGTGTGTGGGGGTCGGGGCAGTGTGTGTGGGGATCAGGGCAGTGTGTGTGGGTCGGGGCAGTGTGTTTGCAGGTCGGGGCGGTGTGTGTGGGGATCAGGGCAGTGTGTGTCGGGGTCGGGGCGGTGTGTGTGAGGGTCGGGGCGGTGTGTGTGGATCGGGGGAGTGTGTGTGGGGGTCGGGGCGGTGTGTGTGAGGGTCTCGGCGGTGTGTGTGGGGGTTGGGGCAGTGTGTGTGTGGGTCGGGGCAGTGTGTGTGAGGGTCGGGGCAATGTGTGTGAGGGTCGGGGTAGTGTGTGAGGGGGTCAGGGTAGTGTGTGTGGGGTCGGGGCAGCGTGTGTGGGGGTCGGGGCGGTGTGTGTGTGGGTCGGTGCGGTGTGTGTGGGAGTCGGGGCAGTGTGTGTGGGGGTCGGGGCAGTGTTTGTCAGGGTCGGGGCAGTGTTTGTCAGGGTCGGGGCAGTGTTTGTCAGGGTCGGGGCGGCGTGTGTGAGGGTCGGAGCGGTGTGTGTGGGGGTTGGGGCAGTGTGTGTAAGGGTCGGGGCAGTGTGTGGGGGTCGTGGCAGTGTGTGTGGGGGTCGGGGCGGTGTGTGTGGGGGTCAGGGCAGTGTGTGTGAGGGTCGGGGCGGTGTGTGTTGGAGTCGGGGCAGTGTGTGTGGGGGTCGGGGCAGTGTGTGTGGGGATCAGGGCAGTGTGTGTGGGGATCAGGGCACTGTGTGTGGGGTCGGGGCAGTGTGTGTGGGGATCAGGGCAGTGTGTGTGGGGATCAGGGCACTGTGTGTGGGGTCGGGGCAGTGTGTGTGGGGGTCGGGGCGGTGTGTGTGGGGATCAGGGCAGTGTATGTGGGGGTCGTGGCGGTGTGTTTGGGGATGAGGGCAGTGTATGTGGGGGTCGGGGCAGTCTATGTGGGAGTCGGGGAAGTGTGTGTGGGGGTCGGGGCGGTGTGTGTGGGTGTCGGGGCGGTGTGTGTGGGGTTCGGGACAGCGTGTGTGGGGGTCGGGGCGGTGTGTGTGGGGGTCGGAGCTGTGTGTGTGGGGGTCGGGGCGGTGTGTCTGGGGGTCGGGGCGCTGTGTGTGGGGGATCGGGGCGGTGTGTGTGGGAGTCGGGGCGGTGTGTGTGGGGGTCGGGGAAGTGTTTGTGGGGGCCCTGGCGGTGTGTGTGAGGGTCGGGGCGGTGTGTGTGGGAGTCAGGGCGGTGTGTGTGTGGGTCGGGGCGGTGTGTGTGGGGGTCGGGGCGGTATGTGGGGGGCTCGGGGCGGTGTGTGTGGGGATCGGGGCGGTGTGTGTGAGGGTCGGGTCGGTGGGTGTGGGGGTCGGGGCGGTGTGTGTGGGGGTCGGAGCGGTGTGTGTGTGGGTGTCGGGGCGGTGTGTGTGGGGGTCAGGGCAGTGTGTGTGGGGGGGGGTCGGGGCAGTGTGTGGGTGTCGGGGCAGTGCGTGTAGGTGGGGGGGGTCGGGGCAGTGAGTGTGGGGTGGGGTTCGGGGCAGTGTGTGTTGGGTCGGGGCAGTGTGTGTGGGGGTCGGGGCAGTGTGTGTGGGTGTCGGGGCAGTGTGTGTGGGGGTCGGGGCAGTGAGTGTGGGGGTGGTGTTCGGGGCAGTGTGTGTGGGGTCGGGGCAGCGTGTGTGGGGGTCGGGGCGGTGTGTGTGTGGGTCGGTGCGGTGTGTGTGGGAGTCGGGGCAGTGTGTGTGGGGATCAGGGCAGTGTGTGTGGGGATCAGGGCACTGTGTGTGGGGGTCGGGGCAGTGTGTGTGGGGGTCGGGGCGGTGTGTGTGGGGATCAGGGCAGTGTATGTGGGGGTCGTGGCGGTGTGTTTGGGGATGAGGGCAGTGTATGTGGGGGTCGGGGCAGTCTATGTGGGAGTCGGGGAAGTGTGTGTGGGGGTCGGGGCGGTGTGTGTGGGGGTCGGGGCGGTGTGTGTGGGGGCCGGGGCGGTGTGTGTGGGGGCCGGGGCGGTGTGTGTGGGGGCCGGGGCGGTGTGTGTGGGGGCCGGGGCGGTGTGTGTGGGGGTCGGGGCGGTGTGTGTGGGGGTCGGGGCGGTGTGTGTGGGGGTCGGGGCGGTGTGTGTGGGGGTCGGGGCGGTGTGTGTGGGGGTCGGGGCGGTGTGTGTGGGGGTCAGGGCAGTGTGTGTGGGTCATGGCATGTGTGTGGGGATCGGGGCGGTGTGAGTGAGGGTCGGGGCAGTGTGTGTGGGGGTCGGGACGGTGTGTGTGGGGGTCGGACGGTGTGTGTGGGGGTCGGGGCGGTGTGTGTGGGGGTCTGGGCGGTGTGTGTGGGGGTCGGGGCGGTGTGTGTGGTGGTCGGGGCGGTGTGTGTGGTGGTCGGGGCGGTGTGTGGGGGGGTCGGGGCGCTTTGTGGGGGGGTCGGGGCGGTGCGTGTGGGGGTCGGGGCGGTGCGTGTGGGGGTCGGGGCGGTGCGTGTGGGGGTCGGGGCGGTGTGTGTAAGGGTCGGGGCGGTGTGTGTAAGGGTCGGGGCAGTGTGTGTAAGGGTCGGGGCGGTGTGTGTTGGAGTCGGGGCGGTGTGTGTTGGGGTCGAGGCAGTGTGTGTGGGGGTCAGGGCAGTGTGTGTGAGGGTCGGGGCGGTGTGTGTGAGGGTCGGGGAGGTGTGTGTGTGGGTCGGGGCGGTGTGTGTGGGGGTCGAGGCAGTGTGTGTGGGGGTTGGGGCAGTGTGTGTGGGGGTCGGGGCAGTGTGTGTGGGGATCAGGGCAGTGTGTGCAGGGGTCGGGGCAGTGTGCGTGGGGGTCGGGGCGGTGTGTGTGGGGATCAGGGCAGTGTATGTGGTGGTCGGGACAGTGTATGTGGGGGTTGGGGCAGTGTATGTGGGGGTCGGGCCAGTGTGTGTGGGGGTCGGGGCAGTGTGTGTGGGGGTCGGGGCGGTGTGTGTGGGGGTCGGGGCGATGTGTGTGGGGGTCGGGGCTGTGTGTGCGGGGGTCGGGGCGGTGTGTGTGGGGATCAGGGCAGTGTATGTGGGGGTCGGGTGAGTGTGTTTGGGGGTCGGGGCAGTGTGTGTGGGGTACGGGCAGTGTGTGTGGGGGTCGGGGCAGTGTGTGTGGGGATCAGGGCAGTGTGTGTGGGTCGGGGCAGTGTGTTTGCAGGTCGGGGCGGTGTGTGTGGGGATCAGGGCAGTGTGTGTCGGGGTCGGGGCGGTGTGTGTGAGGGTCGGGGCGGTGTGTGTGGATCGGGGCAGTGTGTGTGGGGGTCGGGGCGGTGTGTGTGAGGGTCTCGGCGGTGTGTGTGGGGGTTGGGGCAGTGTGTGTGTGGGTCGGGGCAGTGTGTGTGAGGGTCGGGGCAATGTGTGTGAGGGTCGGGGTAGTGTGTGAGGGGGTCAGGGTAGTGTGTGTGGGGTCGGGGCAGCGTGTGTGGGGGTCGGGGCGGTGTGTGTGTGGGTCGGTGCGGTGTGTGTGGGAGTCGGGGCAGTGTGTGTGGGGGTCGGGGCAGTGTTTGTCAGGGTCGGGGCAGTGTTTGTCAGGATCGGGGCGGCGTGTGTGAGGGTCGGAGCGGTGTGTGTGGGGGTTGGGGCAGTGTGTGTAAGGGTCGGGTCGGTGGGTGTGGGGGTCGGGGCGGTGTGTGTGGGGGTCGGGGCGGTGTGTGTGGGGGTCGGGGCGTGTGTGGGGGGTTCAGGGCGGTGTGTGTGGGGCTCAGGGCAGTGTGTGTGGGGGGGGGGGTCGGGGCAGTGTTTGTCAGGGTCGGGGCAGTGTTTGTCAGGGTCGGGGCGGTGTGTGTGGGGGTCGGGGTGGTGTGTGTGAGGGTCGGGTCGGTGGGTGTGGGGGTCGGGGCGGTGTGTGTGGGGGTCGGGGCGGTGTGTGTGGGGGTCGGGGCGTGTGTGGGGGGTTCAGGGCGGTGTGTGTGGGGCTCAGGGCAGTGTGTGTGGGGGGGGGGTCGGGGCAGTGTGTCGGTGTCGGGGCAGTGCGTGTGGGTGGGGGGGGTCGGGGCAGTGAGTGTGGGTTGGGGTTCGGGGCAGTGTGTGTGGGGGTCGGGGCGGTGTGTGTGAGGGTCGGGGTAGTGTGTGAGGGGGTCAGGGTAGTGTGTGTGGGGTCGGGGCAGCGTGTATGGAGGTCGGGGCGGTGTGTGTGGGGGTCGGTGCGGTGTGTGTGGGAGTCGGGGCACTGTGTGTGGGGGTCGGGGCAGTGTGTGTCAGGGTCGGGGCGGTGTGTGTGAGGGTCGGAGCGGTGTTTGTGAGGGTTGGGGCAGTGTGTGTGAGGGTCGGGGCGGTGTGTGTGAGGGTCGGGGCGGTGTGTGTGAGGGTCGGGACGGTGTGTGTGAGGGTCGGGGCAGTGTGTGTGGGGGTCAGGGCAATGTGTGTGGGGATCAGGGCAGTGTGTGTCGGGGTCAAGGCAGTGTGTGTGGGGGTCGGGGCAGTGTGTGGGTGTCGGGGCAGTGTGTGGGGGTCGGGGCAGTGTGTGGGGGTCAGGGCAGTGTGTGTGGGGGTCGGGGCAGTGTGTGTAAGGGTCGGGGCGGTGTGTGTTGGAGTCGGGGCGGTGTGTGTTGGGGTCGAGGCAGTGTGTGTGGGGGTCAGGGCAGTGTGTGTGAGGGTCAGGGCAGTGTATGTGAGGGTCGTGGCAGTGTGTGTGAGGGTCGGGGCGGTGTGTGTGAGGGTCGGGGAGGTGTGTGTGTGGGTCGGGGCGGTGTGTGTGGGGGTCGAGGCAGTGTGTGTGGGGGTTGGGGCAGTGTGTTTGGGGGTCGGGGCAGTGTGTGTGGGGATCAGGGCAGTGTGTGCAGGGGTCGGGGCAGTATGCGTGGGGGTCGGGGCGGTGTGTGTGGGGATCAGGGCAGTGTATGTGGGGGTCGGATCAGTGAGTGTGGGGGTCGGGGAAGTGTGTGTGGGGGTCGGGGCGGTGTGTGTGAGGGTCGGGGCGGTGTGTGCAGGGGTCGGGGCAGTGTGCGTGGGGGTCGGGGCAGTGTGTGTGGGGATCAGGGCAGTGTATGTGGGGGTCGGGGCGGTGTGTTTGGGGATGAGGGCAGTGTATGTGGTGGTCGGGACAGTGTATGTGGGGGTCGGGGCAGTGTATGTGGGGGTCGGGCCAGTGTGTGTGGGGGTCGGGGCAGTGTGTGTGGGGGTCGGGGCGGTGTGTGTGGGGGTCGGGGCGGTGTGTGTAGTGGTCGGGGCTGTGTGTGCGGGGGTCGGGGCGGAGTGTGTGGGGATCAGGGCAGTGTATGTGGGGGTCGGGTGAGTGTGTTTGGGGGTCGGGGCAGTGTGTGTGGGGTACGGGCAGTGTGTGTGGGGGTCGGGGCAGTGTGTGTGGGGATCAGGGCAGTGTGTGTAGGTCGGGGCAGTGTGTTTGCAGGTCGGGGCGGTGTGTGTGGGGATCAGGGCAGTGTGTGTCGGGGTCGGGGCGGTGTGTGTGAGGGTCGGGGCGGTGTGTGTGGATCGGGGGAGTGTGTGTGGGGGTCGGGGCGGTGTGTGTGAGGGTCTCGGCGGTGTGTGTGGGGGTTGGGGCAGTGTGTGTGTGGGTCGGGGCAGTGTGTGTGAGGGTCGGGGCAATGTGTGTGAGGGTCGGGGTAGTGTGTGAGGGGGTCAGGGTAGTGTGTGTGGGGTCGGGGCAGCGTGTGTGGGGGTCGGGGCGGTGTGTGTGTGGGTCGGTGCGGTGTGTGTGGGAGTCGGGGCAGTGTGTGTGGGGGTCGGGGCAGTGTTTGTCAGGGTCGGGGCAGTGTTTGTCAGGGTCGGGGCAGTGTTTGTCAGGGTCGGGGCGGCGTGTGTGAGGGTCGGAGCGGTGTGTGTGGGGGTTGGGGCAGTGTGTGTAAGGGTCGGGGCAGTGTGTGGGGGTCGGGGCAGTGTGTGTGGGGGTCGGGGCGGTGTGTGTGGGGGTCAGGGCAGTGTGTGTGAGGGTCGGGGCGGTGTGTGTTGGAGTCGGGGCAGTGTGTGTGGGGGTCGGGGCAGTGTGTGTGGGGGTCGGGGCAGTGTGTGTGGGGATCAGGGCAGTGTGTGTGGGGATCAGGGCACTGTGTGTGGGGTCGGGGCAGTGTGTGTGGGGGTCGGGGCGGTGTGTGTGGGGATCAGGGCAGTGTATGTGGGGGTCGTGGCGGTGTGTTTGGGGATGAGGGCAGTGTATGTGGGGGTCGGGGCAGTCTATGTGGGAGTCGGGGAAGTGTGTGTGGGGGTCGGGGCGGTGTGTGTGGGTGTCGGGGCGGTGTGTGTGGGGTTCGGGACAGCGTGTGTGGGGGTCGGGGCGGTGTGTGTGGGGGTCGGAGCTGTGTGTGTGGGGGTCGGGGCGGTGTGTCTGGGGGTCGGGGCGCTGTGTGTGGGGGATCGGGGCGGTGTGTGTGGGAGTCGGGGCGGTGTGTGTGGGGGTCGGGGAAGTGTTTGTGGGGGCCCTGGCGGTGTGTGTGAGGGTCGGGGCGGTGTGTGTGGGAGTCAGGGCGGTGTGTGTGTGGGTCGGGGCGGTGTGTGTGGGGGTCGGGGCGGTATGTGGGGGGCTCGGGGCGGTGTGTGTGGGGATCGGGGCGGTGTGTGTGAGGGTCGGGTCGGTGGGTGTGGGGGTCGGGGCGGTGTGTGTGGGGGTCGGAGCGGTGTGTGTGTGGGTGTCGGGGCGGTGTGTGTGGGGGTCAGGGCAGTGTGTGTGGGGGGGGGTCGGGGCAGTGTGTGGGTGTCGGGGCAGTGCGTGTAGGTGGGGGGGGTCGGGGCAGTGAGTGTGGGGTGGGGTTCGGGGCAGTGTGTGTTGGGTCGGGGCAGTGTGTGTGGGGGTCGGGGCAGTGTGTGTGGGTGTCGGGGCAGTGTGTGTGGGGGTCGGGGCAGTGAGTGTGGGGTGGTGTTCGGGGCAGTGTGTGTGGGGTCGGGGCAGCGTGTGTGGGGGTCGGGGCGGTGTGTGTGTGGGTCGGTGCGGTGTGTGTGGGAGTCGGGGCAGTGTGTGTGGGGGTCGGGGCAGTGTTTGTCAGGGTCGGGGCAGTGTGTGTGGGGATCAGGGCAGTGTGTGTGGGGATCAGGGCACTGTGTGTGGGGGTCGGGGCAGTGTGTGTGGGGGTCGGGGCGGTGTGTGTGGGGATCAGGGCAGTGTATGTGGGGGTCGTGGCGGTGTGTTTGGGGATGAGGGCAGTGTATGTGGGGGTCGGGGCAGTCTATGTGGGAGTCGGGGAAGTGTGTGTGGGGGTCGGGGCGGTGTGTGTGGGGGTCGGGGCGGTGTGTGTGGGGGCCGGGGCGGTGTGTGTGGGGGCCGGGGCGGTGTGTGTGGGGGCCGGGGCGGTGTGTGTGGGGGCCGGGGCGGTGTGTGTGGGGGTCGGGGCGGTGTGTGTGGGGGTCGGGGCGGTGTGTGTGGGGGTCGGGGCGGTGTGTGTGGGGGTCGGGGCGGTGTGTGTGGGGGTCGGGGCGGTGTGTGTGGGGGTCAGGGCAGTGTGTGTGGGTCATGGCATGTGTGTGGGGATCGGGGCGGTGTGAGTGAGGGTCGGGGCAGTGTGTGTGGGGGTCGGGACGGTGTGTGTGGGGGTCGGACGGTGTGTGTGGGGGTCGGGGCGGTGTGTGTGGGGGTCTGGGCGGTGTGTGTGGGGGTCGGGGCGGTGTGTGTGGTGGTCGGGGCGGTGTGTGTGGTGGTCGGGGCGGTGTGTGGGGGGGTCGGGGCGCTTTGTGGGGGGGTCGGGGCGGTGCGTGTGGGGGTCGGGGCGGTGCGTGTGGGGGTCGGGGCGGTGCGTGTGGGGGTCGGGGCGGTGTGTGTAAGGGTCGGGGCGGTGTGCGTAAGGGTCGGGGCAGTGTGTGTAAGGGTCGGGGCGGTGTGTGTTGGAGTCGGGGCGGTGTGTGTTGGGGTCGAGGCAGTGTGTGTGGGGGTCAGGGCAGTGTGTGTGAGGGTCGGGGCGGTGTGTGTGAGGGTCGGGGAGGTGTGTGTGTGGGTCGGGGCGGTGTGTGTGGGGGTCGAGGCAGTGTGTGTGGGGGTTGGGGCAGTGTGTGTGGGGGTCGGGGCAGTGTGTGTGGGGATCAGGGCAGTGTGTGCAGGGGTCGGGGCAGTGTGCGTGGGGGTCGGGGCGGTGTGTGTGGGGATCAGGGCAGTGTATGTGGTGGTCGGGACAGTGTATGTGGGGGTTGGGGCAGTGTATGTGGGGGTCGGGCCAGTGTGTGTGGGGGTCGGGGCAGTGTGTGTGGGGGTCGGGGCGGTGTGTGTGGGGGTCGGGGCGGTGTGTGTGGGGGTCGGGGCTGTGTGTGCGGGGGTCGGGGCGGTGTGTGTGGGGATCAGGGCAGTGTATGTGGGGGTCGGGTGAGTGTGTTTGGGGGTCGGGGCAGTGTGTGTGGGGTACGGGCAGTGTGTGTGGGGGTCGGGGCAGTGTGTGTGGGGATCAGGGCAGTGTGTGTGGGTCGGGGCAGTGTGTTTGCAGGTCGGGGCGGTGTGTGTGGGGATCAGGGCAGTGTGTGTCGGGGTCGGGGCGGTGTGTGTGAGGGTCGGGGCGGTGTGTGTGGATCGGGGCAGTGTGTGTGGGGGTCGGGGCGGTGTGTGTGAGGGTCTCGGCGGTGTGTGTGGGGGTTGGGGCAGTGTGTGTGTGGGTCGGGGCAGTGTGTGTGAGGGTCGGGGCAATGTGTGTGAGGGTCGGGGTAGTGTGTGAGGGGGTCAGGGTAGTGTGTGTGGGGTCGGGGCAGCGTGTGTGGGGGTCGGGGCGGTGTGTGTGTGGGTCGGTGCGGTGTGTGTGGGAGTCGGGGCAGTGTGTGTGGGGGTCGGGGCAGTGTTTGTCAGGGTCGGGGCAGTGTTTGTCAGGGTCGGGGCGGCGTGTGTGAGGGTCGGAGCGGTGTGTGTGGGGGTTGGGGCAGTGTGTGTAAGGGTCGGGGCAGTGTGTGGGGGTGGGGGCAGTGTGTGTGGGGGTCGGAGCGGTGTGTGTGGGGGTCAGGGCAGTGTGTGTGAGGGTCGGGGCGGTGTTTGTTGGAGTCGGGGCAGTGTGTGTGGGGGTCGGGGCAGTGTGTGTGGGGATCAGGGCAGTGTGTGTGGGGATCAGGGCACTGTGTGTGGGGGTCGGGGCAGTGTGTGTGGGGATCAGGGCAGTGTATGTGGGGGTCGTGGCGGTGTGTTTGGGGATGAGGGCAGTGTATGTGGGGGTCGGGGCAGTCTATGTGGGAGTCGGGGAAGTGTGTGTGGGGGTCGGGGCGGTGTGTGTGGGTGTCGGGGCGGTGTGTGTGGGGGTCGGGACAGCGTGTGTGGGGGTCGGGGCGGTGTGTGTGGGGGTCGGAGCTGTGTGTGTGGGGGTCGGGGCGGTGTGTCTGGGGGTCGGCGCGCTGTGTGTGGGGGATCGGGGCGGTGTGTGTGGGAGTCGGGGCGGTGTGTGTGGGGGTCGGGGAAGTGTTTGTGGGGGCCCTGGCGGTGTGTGTGAGGGTCGGGGCGGTGTGTGTGGGAGTCAGGGCGGTGTGTGTGTGGGTCGGGGCGGAGTGTGTGGGGGTCGGGGCGGTATGTGGGGGGCTCGGGGCGGTGTGTGTGGGGATCGGGGCGGTGTGTGTGAGGGTCGGGTCGGTGGGTGTGGGGGTCGGGGCGGTGTGTGTGGGGGTCGGAGCGGTGTGTGTGGGGGTGTCGGGGCGGTGTGTGTGGGGGTCAGGGCAGTGTGTGTGGGGGGGGGTCGGGGCAGTGTGTGGGTGTCGGGGCAGTGCGTGTAGGTGGGGGGGGTCGGGGCAGTGAGTGTGGGGTGGGGTTCGGGGCAGTGTGTGTTGGGTCGGGGCAGTGTGTGTGGGGGTCGGGGCAGTGTGTGTGGGTGTCGGGGCAGTGTGTGTGGGGGTCGGGGCAGTGAGTGTGGGGTGGTGTTCGGGGCAGTGTGTGTGGGGTCGGGCAGCGTGTGTGGGGGTCGGGGCGGTGTGTGTGTGGGTCGGTGCGGTGGGTGTGGGAGTCGGGGCAGTGTGTGTGGGGGTCGGGGCAGTGTTTGTCAGGGTCGGGGCAGTGTTTGTCAGGGTCGGGGCTGCGTGTGTGAGGGTCGGAGCGGTGTGTGTGGGGGTTGGGGCAGTGTGTGTAAGGGTCGGGGCAGTGTGTGGGCGTCGGGGCAGTGTGTGTGGGGGTCGGGGCGGTGTGTGTGGGGGTCAGGGCAGTGTGTGTGAGGGTCGGGGCGGTGTGTGTTGGAGTCGGGGCAGTGTGTGTGGGGGTCGGGGCAGTGTGTGTGGGGATCAGGGCAGTGTGTGTGGGGATCAGGGCACTGTGTGTGGTGGTCGGGGCAGTGTGTGTGGGGGTCGGGGCGGTGTGTGTGGGGATCAGGGCAGTGTATGTGGGGGTCGTGGCGGTGTGTTTGGGGATGAGGGCAGTGTATGTGGGGGTCGGGGCAGTCTATGTGGGAGTCTGGGAAGTGTGTGTGGGGGTCGGGGCGGTGTGTGTGGGTGTCGGGGCGGTGTGTGTGGGGGTCGGGACAGCGTGTGTGGGGGTCGGGGCGGTGTGTGTGGGGGTCGGAGCTGCGTGTGTGGGGGTCGGGGCGGTGTGTCTGGGGGTCGGGGCGCTGTGTGTGGGGGATCGGGGCGGTGTGTGTGGGAGTCGGGGCGGTGTGTGTGGGGGTCGGGGAAGTGTTTGTGGGGGCCCTGGCGGTGTGTGTGAGGGTCGGGGCGGTGTGTGTGGGAGTCAGGGCGGTGTGTGTGTGGGTCGGGGCGGTGTGTGTGGGGGTCGGGGCGGTATGTGGGGGGCTCGGGGCGGTGTGTGTGGGGATCGGGGCGGTGTGTGTGAGGGTCGGGTCGGTGGGTGTGGGGGTCGGGGCGGTGTGTGTGGGGGTCGGAGCGGTGTGTGTGTGGGTGTCGGGGCGGTGTGTGTGGGGGTCAGGGCAGTGTGTGTGGGGGGGGGGTCGGGGCAGTGTGTGGGTGTCGGGGCAGTGCGTGTAGGTGGGGGGGGTCGGGGCAGTGAGTGTGGGGTGGGGTTCGGGGCAGTGTGTGTTGGGTCGGGGCAGTGTGTGTGGGGGTCGAGGCAGTGTGTGTGGGTGTCGGGGCAGTGTGTGTGGGGGTCGGGGCAGTGAGTGTGGGGTGGTGTTCGGGGCAGTGTGTGTGGGGTCGTGGCAGTGTGTGTGGGGGTCGGGGCATTGTGTGTGGGGGTCGGGGCATTGTGTGTGGGGGTCGGGGAAGTGTGTGTGAGAGTCGGGGCAGTGTGTGTGGGGGTGGGGGCGGTGTGTGTGGGGGTCGGGGCACTGTGAGGGTCGGGGCGGTGTGTGTGAGGGTCAGGGCGGTGTGTGTTGGAGTCGGGGCAGTGTGTGTGGGGGTCGGGACAGTGTGTGTGGGGGTCGGGGCAGTGTGTGTAAGGGTCGGGGCAGTGTGTGTAAGGGTCGGGGCGGTGTGTGTAAGGGTCGGGGCGGTGTGCGTTGGGGTCGGGGTGGTGTGTGTGGGGGTCGAGGCAGTGTGTGTGGGGGTCGGGGCAGTGTGTGTGGGGGTCGGGGCAGTGTGTGTGAGGGTCGGGGCGGTGTGTGTGGGGGTCGGGGCGGTGTGTGTGAGGGTCGGGGCGGTGTGTTCAGGGGTCGGGGCAGTGGGTGTGGAGGTCGGGGCGGTGTGTGTGGGGGTCGGGGCAGTGTGTGTGGGGGTCGGGGCAGTGTGTGTGGGGGTCGGGGCAGTGTGTGTGGGGGTCGGGGCGGTGTGTGTGGGGATCAGGGCAGTGTATCTGGGGGTCGGGGTGGTGTGTTTGGGGATGAGGGCAGTGTATGTGGGTGTCAGGGCAGTGTATGTGGGGGTCGGGGCAGTGTGTGTGGGGGTCGGGGCAGTGTGTGTGGGGGTCGGGGCAGTGTGTGTGGGGGTCGGGGCGGTGAGTGTGAGGGTCGGGGCGGTGTGTGTAGGAGTCGGGGCAGTGTGTGTGGGGGTCGGGGCAGTGTGTGTGAGGGTCGGGGCAGTGTGTGTGAGGGTCGGGGCAGTGTGTGTGGGGGTCGGGGCGGTGAGTGTGAGGGTCGGGGCGGTGTGTGTGGGGTTCGGGGCTGTGTGTCTGGTGGTCGGGGAAGTGTGTGTGGGGGTCGGGGCGGTGTGTGTGGGTGTCGGGGCGGTGTGTGTGGGAGTCGGGACAGCGTGTGTGGGGTCGGGGCGGTGTGTGTGTGGGTCGGAGCGGTGTGTGTGGGGGTCGGGGCGGTGTGTGTTTGGCGTCGGGGCGGTGTGTGTGGGGGTCGGGGCGGTGTGTGTGGGGGATCGGGGCGGTGTGTGTGGGAGTCGGGGCAGTGGGTGTGGGGGTCGGGGAAGTGTGTGTGTGGGTCGGGGCGGTGTGTGTGGGGGTCGGGGCGGTATGTGGGGGGGATCGGGGCGGTGTGTGTGGGGGTCGGGGCGGTGTGTGTGAGGGTCGCGGCGGTGGGTGTGGGGGTCGGGGCGGTGTGTGTGGGGGTCGGGGCGGTGTGTGTGGGGGTCGGGGCGGTGTGTGTGGGGGTCGGGGCGGTGTGTGTGAGGTTCGGGGCGGTGTGTGTGAGGGTCAGGGCAGTGTGTGTGGGGGGGGTCGAGGCAGTGTGTGGGTGTCGGGGCAGTGCGTGTGGGTGGGGGGGGGTCGGGGCAGTGAGTGTGGGGTAGGGTTCGGGGTAGTGTGTGTTGGGTCGGGGCAGTGTGTGTGGGGGTCGGGGCAGTGTGTGTGGGTGTTGGGGCAGTGTGTGTGGGTGTTGGGGCAGTGTGTGTGGGGGTCGGGTCAGTGAGTGTGGGGTGGTGTTCGGGGCAGTGTGTGTGGGGTCGGGGCAGTATGTGTGGGGGTCGGGGCATTGTGTGTGGGGGTCGGGGTAGTGTGTGTGGGGATCTGGGCAGTGTGTGCAAGGGTCGGGGCGGTGTGTGTGGGGGTCGGGGCGGTGTGTGTGGGAGACGGGGTGGTGTGTGTGGGGGTCGAGGCAGTGTGTGTAAGTCTCGGGGCAGTGTGTGTGAGGGTCGCGGCGGTGTGTGTGAGGGTCGGGGCGGTGTGTGTGGGGATCGGGGCAGTGTGTGTGGGGGTCAGGGCAGTGTGTGGGGGGATCGGGGCAGTGTGTGTAAGGGTCGGGGCGGTGTGTGTGGGAGTCGGGGCAGTGTGTGTGGGGTTCGGGGCAGTGCGTGTGTGTGGGAGGTGTCGGGGCAGTGTGTGTGGGGATAGGGGCAGAGTGTGTGGGGGTCGGGGCAGTGTGTGTGGGCGTCGGGGCGGTGTGTGTGGGGATCGGGGCAGTGTGTGTGGGGGTCAGGGCAGTGTGTGGGGGGATCGGGGCAGTGTGTGTAAGGGTCGGGGCGGTGTGTGTGGGAGTCGGGGCAGTGTGTGTGGGGTTCGGGGCAGTGCGTGTGTGTGGGAGGTGTCGGGGCAGTGTGTGTGGGGATAGGGGCAGAGTGTGTGGGGGTCGGGGCAGTGTGTGTGGGCGTCGGGGCGGTGTGTGTGGGAGTCGTGGCGGTGTGTGGGGGGATCGGGGCGTGTGTGTGGGAGGTGTCGGGGCAGTGTGTGTGGGGGTCGGGGCAGAGTGTGTGGGTGTCGGGGCAGAGTTTAGGGGTCGGGGCATGTGTGTGGGGGTCGGGGCATGTGTGTGAGGGTCGGGGCATGTGTGTGGCGGTCGGGGCAGTGTGTGTGGGAGTCGCGGCAGTTTGTGTGGGTGTCGGGGCAGTGTGTGTGGGGGTCGGGGCAGTGTGTGTGGGGGTCGGGGCAGTGTGTGTGGGGGTCGGGGCAGTGTGTGTGGGGGTCGGGGCGGTGTGTGGGGGTCGGGGCGGTGTGTGTGGGGGTCGGGGCAGTGTGTGTAGGGGTCTGGGTAGTGTGTGTGGGGTTCGGTGCAGCGTGTGTGGGGGTCGGGGCGGTGTGTGGGGGTCGGGGGGGTGTGTGTGGGATTCGGGGCAGTGTGTGTGGGGGTCGGGCAGTGTGTGTGGGGATCTGGGCAGTGTGTGTAAGCGTCGGGGCGGTGTGTGTGGGAGTCGGGGCAGTGTGTGTGGGGGTCGGGGCAGTGCGTGTGTGTGGGAGGTGTCGGGGCAGTGTGTGTGGGGATAGGGGCAGAGTGTGTGGGGGTCGGGGCAGAGTGTGTGGGTGTCGGGGCAGAGTTTAGGGGTCGGGGCATGTGTGTGGGGGTCGGGGCATGTGTGTGAGGGTCGGGGCATGTGTGTGGCGGTCGGGGCAGTGTGTGTGGGGGTCGCGGCAGTTTGTGTGGGCGTCGGGGCAGTGCGTGTGGGGGTCGGGGCAGTGTGTGTGGGGGTCGGGGCAGTGTGTGTGGGGGTCGGGGCAGTGTGTGTGGGGGTCGGGGCAGTGTGTGTGGGGGTCGGGGCGGTGTGTGGGGGTCGGGGCGGTGTGTGTGGGATTTGGGGCAGTGTGTGTGGGGGTCGGGCAGTGTGTGTGGGGATCTGGGCAGCGTGTGTGGGGGTCGGGGCGGTGTGTGTGGGGAACGGGGCAGTGTGTGCGGGAGTCGGGGCAGTGTGTGTGGGGGTCGGGGTGGTGTGTGTGGGAGTCGGGGCGGTGTGTGTGAGAGTCGGGGCGGTGTGTGTGGGGGTCGGGGCAGTGTGTGTGGGGGTCGGGGCGGTGTGTGTGGGGGTCGGGGCAGTGTGTGTGGGGGTCGGGGCAGTGTGTGTGGGGGTCGGGGCTGTGTGTGTGGGGCTCGGGGCGGTGTTTGTGGGGGTCGGGGCGGTGTGTGTGGGGTTCGGGGCTGTGTGTCTGGTGGTCGGGGAAGTGTGTGTGGGGGTCGGGGCGGTGTGTGTGGGTGTCGGGGCGGTGTGTGTGGGTGTCGGGGCGGTGTGTGTGGGAGTCGGGACAGCGTGTGTGGGGTCGGGGCGGTGTGTGTGTGGGTCGGAGCGGTGTGTGTGGGGGTCGGAGCGGTGTGTGTGGGGGTCGGGGCGGAGTGTGTGGGGGTCGGGGCGGTGTGTGTGGGGGATCGGGGCGGTGTGTGTGGGGGATCGGGGCGGTGTGTGTGGGAGTCGGGGCAGTGTGTGTGGGGGTCGGGGAAGTGTGTGTGTGGGTCGGGGCGGTGTGTGTGGGGGTCGGGGCGGTATGTGGGGGGGATCGGGGCGGTGTGTGTGGGGGTCGGGGCGGTGTGTGTGAGGGTCGCGGCGGTGGGTGTGGGGGTCGGGGCGGTGTGTGTGAGGTTCGGGGCGGTGTGTGTGGGGGTCAGGGCAGTGTGTGTGGGGGGGGGGTCGGGGCAGTGTGTGGGTGTCGGGGCAGTGCGTGTGGGTGGGGGGGGGTCGGGGCAGTGAGTGTGGGGTGGGGTTCGGGGTAGTGTGTGTTGGGTCGGGGCAGTGTGTGTGGGGGTCGGGGCAGTGTGTGTGGGTGTTGGGGCAGTGTGTGTGGGGGTCGGGTCAGTGAGTGTGGGGTGGTGTTCGGGGCAGTGTGTGTGGGGTCGGGGCAGTGTGTGTGGGGGTCGGGGCATTGTGTGTGGGGGTCGGGGTAGTGTGTGTGGGGATCGGGGCAGTGTGCGCAAGGGTCGGGGCGGTGTGTGTGGGGGTCGGGGCGGTGTGTGTGGGAGACGGGGTGGTGTGTGTGGGGGTCGAGGCAGTGTGTGTAAGTCTCGGGGCGGTGTGTGTTGGGGTCGGGGTGGTGTGTGTGGGGGTCGAGGCAGTGTGTGTGGGGGTCAAGGCAGTGTGTGTGGGGGTCAGGGCAGTGTGTGTGGGGATAGGGGCAGTGTGTGTGGGGATATTGGCAGTGTGTGTTGGGGTCGGGGTGGTGTGTGTGGGGGTCGAGGCAGTGTGTGTGGGGGTCAAGGCAGTGTGTGTGGGGGTCAGGGCAGTGTCTGTGAGGGTCAGGGCAGTGTGTGTGGGGATAGGGGCATTGTGTGTGGGGATAGGGGCAGTGTGTGTTGGGGTCGGGGTGGTGTGTGTGGGGGTCGAGGCAGTGTGTGTGAGGGTCGGGCCGGTGTGTGTGAGGGTCGGGGCGGTGTGTGTGAGGGTCGGGGCGGTGTGTGTGGGGGTCGGGGCAGTGTGTGTGGGGGTCAGGGCAGTGTGTGGGGGGATCGGGGCAGTGTGTGTAAGGGTCGGGGCGGTGTGTGTGGGGGTCGGGGCAGTGTGTGTGGGGGTCGGGGCAGTGCGTGTGTGTGGGAGGTGTCGGGGCAGTGTGTGTGGGGTTAGGGGCAGAGTGTGTGGGGGTCGGGGCAGTGTGTGTGGGCGTCGGGGCAGTGTGTGTGGGAGTCGTGGCGGTGTGTGTGGTGGTCGGGGCGGTGTGTGTGGGGGTCGGGGCAGAGTGTGTGGGTGTCGGGGCAGAGTTTAGGGGTCGGGGCATGTGTGTGGGGGTCGGGGCATGTGTGTGAGGGTCGGGGCATGTGTGTGGGGGTCGGGGCAGTGTGTGTGGACGTCGGGGCGGTGTGTGTGGGGATATTGGCGGTGTGTGTGGGGATCGGGGCGGTGTGTGTGGGGGTCGGGGCAGTGTGTGTGGGGATCGGGGCAGTGTGTGTAAGGGTCGGGGCGGTGTGTTTGGGGGTCGGGGCGGTGTGTGTGGGAGTCGGGGTGGTGTGTGTGGGGGTCGAGGCTGTGTGTGTAAGGGTCGGAGCGGTGTGTGTTGGGGTCGGGGTGGTGTGTGTGGGGGTCGAGGCAGTGTGTGTGGGGGTCGGGGCAGTGTGTGTGGGGGTCAGGGCAGTGTCTGTGAGGGTCGGGGCAGTGTGTGTGAGGGTCGGGGCGGTGTGTGTGAGGGTCGGGGCGGTGTGTGTGAGGGTCGAGGCAGTGTGTGTGTGGGTCGAGGCAGTGTGTGTGGGGGTCGGGGTGGTGTGTGTGGGGGTCGAGGCAGTGTGTGTGGGGGTCGAGGCAGTGTGTGTGGGGGTCAGGTCAGTATCTGTGATGGTCGGGGCAGTGTGTGTGAGGGTCGGAGCGGTGTGTGTGAGGGTCGGGGCGGTGTGTGTGGGGGTCGGGGCAGTGTGTGTGGGGGTCAGGGCAGTGTGTGTGGGGATCGGGGCAGTGTGTGTCAGGGTCGGGGCGGTGTGTGTGGGAGTCGGGGCGGTTTGTGTGGGGGTCGGGGCAGTGCGTGTGTGTGGGGGGTGTCGGGGCAGTGTGTGTGGGGATAGGGGCAGTGTGTGTGGGGATAGGGGCAGTGTGTGTGGGGGTCGGGGCGGTTTGTGTGGGGATATTGGCGGTGTGTGTGGGGGTCGGGGCGGTGTGTGTGGGGGTCGGGGCAGTGTGCGTGCGGGTCGGGGCAGAAAGTGTGGGGGTCGGGGCAGTGTGTGTGGGCGTCGGGCGGTGTGTGTGGGGGTCGGGGCGGTGTGTGTGGGGGTCGGGGCGGTGTGTGTGGGGGTCGTGGCAGAGTTTAGGGGTCGGGGCATGTGTGTGGGGGTCGGGGCATGTGTGTGGGGGTCGGGGCAGTGTGTGTGGGCGTCGGGGCGGTGTGTGTGGGGATATTGGCGGTGTGTGTGGGGGTCGGGGCGGTGTGCGTGGGGGTCGGTGGAGTGTGCGTGGGGGTCGGGGCAGAGTGTGTGGGGGTCGGGGCGGTGTGTGTGAGAGTCGGGGCGGTGTGTGTGAGAGTCGGGGCGGTGTGTGTGGGGGTCGGGGCGGTGTGTGTGGGGGTCGGGGCAGTGTGTGTGAGGGTCGGGGCGATGTGTGTGAGGGTCGGGGCGGTGTGTGTGAGGGTCGGGGCGGTGTGTGTGAGGGTCGGGGCGGTGTGTGTGGGGGTCGGGGCAGTGTGTGTGGGGGTCAGGGCAGTGTGTGGGGGGATCGGGGCAGTGTGTGTAAGGGTCGGGGCGGTGTGTGTGGGGGTCGGGGCAGTGTGTGTGGGGGTCGGGGCAGTGCGTGTGTGTGGGAGGTGTCGGGGCAGTGTGTGTGGGGATAGGGGCAGAGTGTGTGGGGGTCGGGGCAGTGTGTGTGGGCGTCGGGGCAGTGTGTGTGGGAGTCGTGGCGGTGTGTGTGGTGGTCGGGGCGGTGTGTGTGGGGGTCGGGGCAGAGTGTGTGGGTGTCGGGGCAGAGTTTAGGGGTCGGGGCATGTGTGTGGGGGTCGGGGCATGTGTGTGAGGGTCGGGGCATGTGTGTGGGGGTCGGGGCAGTGTGTGTGGACGTCGGGGCGGTGTGTGTGGGGATATTGGCGGTGTGTGTGGGGGTCGGGGCGGTGTGTGTGGGGGTCGGGGCAGTGTGTGTGGGGATCGGGGCAGTGTGTGTAAGGGTCGGGGCGGTGTGTGTGGGGGTCGGGGCGGTGTGTGTGGGAGTCGGGGTGGTGTGTGTGGGGGTCGAGGCTGTGTGTGTAAGGGTCGGAGCGGTGTTTGTTGGGGTCGGGGTGGTGTGTGTGGGGGTCGAGGCTGTGTGTGTAAGGGTCGGAGCGGTGTTTGTTGGGGTCGGGGTGGTGTGTGTGGGGGTCGAGGCAGTGTGTGTGGGGGTCGGGGCAGTGTGTGTGGGGGTCAGGGCAGTGCCTGTGAGGGTCGGGGCAGTGTGTGTGAGGGTCGGGGCGGTGTGTGTGAGGGTCGGGGCGGTGTGTGTGAGGGTCGAGGCAGTGTGTGTGTGGGTCGAGGCAGTGTGTGTGGGGGTCGGGGTGGTGTGTGTGAGGGTCGGGGCGGTGTGTGTGGGGGTCGGGGCAGTGTGTGTGGGGGTCAGGGCAGTGTGTGGGGGGATCGGGGCAGTGTGTGTAAGGGTCGGGGCGGTGTGTGTGGGGGTCGGGGCAGTGTGTGTGGGGGTCGGGGCAGTGCGTGTGTGTGGGAGGTGTCGGGGCAGTGTGTGTGGGGATAGGGGCAGAGTGTGTGGGGGTCGGGGCAGTGTGTGTGGGCGTCGGGCGGTGTGTGTGGGGGTCGGGGCGGTGTGTGTGGGGGTCGGGGCGGTGTGTGTGGGGATATTAGCGGTGTGTGTGGGGGTCGTGGCAGAGTTTAGGGGTCGGGGCATGTGTGTGGGGGTCGGGGCATGTGCGTGGGGGTCGGTGCAGTGTGTGTGGGCGTCGGGGCGGTGTGTGTGGGGATATTGGCGGTGTGTGTGGGGGTCGGGGCGGTGTGCGTGGGGGTCGGGGGAGTGTGCGTGGGGGTCGGGGCAGAGTGCGTGGGGGTCGGGGCGGTGTGTGTGAGAGTCGGGGCGGTGTGTGTGAGAGTCGGGGCGGTGTGTGTGGGGGTCGGGGCGGTGTGTGTGGGGGTCGGGGCAGTGTGTGTGAGGGTCGGGGCGATGTGTGTGGGGGTCGGGACAGCGTGTGTGGGGGTCGGGGCAGTGTGTGTGGGGGTCGAGGCAGTGTGTGTGGGGGTCAGGGCAGTGTGTGTGGGGGTCAGGGCAGTGTGTCTGGGGGTCGGGGCAGTGTGTGTGGGGGTCAGGGCAATGTGTGTGGGGATCAGGGCAGTGTGTGTGGGTCGGGGCAGTGTGTGTGGGGGTCGGGGCAGTGTGTGTGAGGGTCAGGGCGGTGTGTGTGAGGGTCCGGGTGGTGTGTGCAGGGGTCGGGGCAGTGTGTGTGGAGGTCGGGGCGGTGTGTGTGGGGGTCGGGGAAGTGTGTGTGTGGGTCGGGGCGGTGTGTGTGGGGGTCGGGGCGGTATGTGGGGGGGATCGGGGCGGTGTGTGTGGGGGTCGGGGCGGTGTGTGTGAGGGTCGCGGCGGTGGGTGTGGGGGTCGGGGCGGTGTGTGTGGGGGTCGGGGCGGTGTGTGTGGGGGTCGGGGCGGTGTGTGTGGGGGTCGGGGCGGTGTGTGTGAGGTTCGGGGCGGTGTGTGTGGGGGTCAGGGCAGTGTGTGTGGGGGGGGGGGTCGGGGCAGTGTGTGGGTGTCGGGGCAGTGCGTGTGGGTGGGGGGGGGGTCGGGGCAGTGAGTGTGGGGTGGGGTTCGGGGTAGTGTGTGTTGGGTCGGGGCAGTGTGTGTGGGGGTCGGGGCAGTGTGTGTGGGTGTTGGGGCAGTGTGTGTGGGGGTCGGGTCAGTGAGTGTGGGGTGGTGTTCGGGGCAGTGTGTGTGGGGTCGGGGCAGTGTGTGTGGGGGTCGGGGCATTGTGTGTGGGGGTCGGGGTAGTGTGTGTGGGGATCGGGGCAGTGTGCGCAAGGGTCGGGGCGGTGTGTGTGGCGGTCGGGGCGGTGTGTGTGGGAGACGGGGTGGTGTGTGTGGGGGTCGAGGCAGTGTGTGTGGGGGTCAAGGCAGTGTGTGTAAGTCTCGGGGCGGTGTGTGTTGGGGTCGGGGTGGTGTGTGTGGGGGTCGAGGCAGTGTGTGTGGGGGTCAAGGCAGTGTGTGTGGGGGTCAGGGCAGTGTGTGTGGGGATAGGGGCAGTGTGTGTGGGGATAGGGGCAGTGTGTGTTGGGGTCGGGGTGGTGTGTGTGGGGGTCGAGGCAGTGTGTGTGGGGGTCAAGGCAGTGTGTGTGGGGGTCAGGGCAGTGTCTGTGAGGGTCAGGGCAGTGTGTGTGGGGATAGGGGCATTGTGTGTGGGGATAGGGGCAGTGTGTGTTGGGGTCGGGGTGGTGTGTGTGGGGGTCGAGGCAGTGTGTGTGAGGGTCGGGGCGGTGTGTGTGAGGGTCGGGGCGGTGTGTGTGGGGGTCGGGGCGATGTGTGTGAGGATCGGGGCGATGTGTGTGAGGGTCGGGGCGGTGTGTGTGAGGGTCGGGGCGGTGTGTGTGAGGGTCGGGGCGGTGTGTGTGGGGGTCGGGGCAGTGTGTGTGGGGGTCAGGGCAGTGTGTGGGGGGATCGGGGCAGTGTGTGTAAGGGTCGGGGCGGTGTGTGTGGGGGTCGGGGCAGTGTGTGTGGGGGTCGGGGCAGTGCGTGTGTGTGGGAGGTGTCGGGGCAGTGTGTGTGGGGATAGGGGCAGAGTGTGTGGGGGTCGGGGCAGTGTGTGTGGGCGTCGGGGCAGTGTGTGTGGGAGTCGTGGCGGTGTGTGTGGTGGTCGGGGCGGTGTGTGTGGGGGTCGGGGCAGAGTGTGTGGGTGTCGGGGCAGAGTTTAGGGGTCGGGGCATGTGTGTGGGGGTCGGGGCATGTGTGTGAGGGTCGGGGCATGTGTGTGGGGGTCGGGGCAGTGTGTGTGGACGTCGGGGCGGTGTGTGTGGGGATATTGGCGGTGTGTGTGGGGATCGGGGCGGTGTGTGTGGGGGTCGGGGCAGTGTGTGTGGGGATCGGGGCAGTGTGTGTAAGGGTCGGGGCGGTGTGTTTGGGGGTCGGGGCGGTGTGTGTGGGAGTCGGGGTGGTGTGTGTGGGGGTCGAGGCTGTGTGTGTAAGGGTCGGAGCGGTGTGTGTTGGGGTCGGGGTGGTGTGTGTGGGGGTCGAGGCAGTGTGTGTGGGGGTCGGGGCAGTGTGTGTGGGGGTCAGGGCAGTGTCTGTGAGGGTCGGGGCAGTGTGTGTGAGGGTCGGGGCGGTGTGTGTGAGGGTCGGGGCGGTGTGTGTGTGGGTCGAGGCAGTGTGTGTGTGGGTCGAGGCAGTGTGTGTGGGGGTCGGGGTGGTGTGTGTGGGGGTCGAGGCAGTGTGTGTGGGGGTCGAGGCAGTGTGTGTGGGGGTCAGGTCAGTATCTGTGATGGTCGGGGCAGTGTGTGTGAGGGTCGGAGCGGTGTGTGTGAGGGTCGGGGCGGTGTGTGTGGGGGTCGGGGCAGTGTGTGTGGGGGTCAGGGCAGTGTGTGTGGGGATCGGGGCAGTGTGTGTCAGGGTCGGGGCGGTGTGTGTGGGAGTCGGGGCGGTTTGTGTGGGGGTCGGGGCAGTGCGTGTGTGTGGGGGGTGTCGGGGCAGTGTGTGTGGGGATAGGGGCAGTGTGTGTGGGGATAGGGGCAGTGTGTGTGGGGGTCGGGGCGGTTTGTGTGGGGATATTGGCGGTGTGTGTGGGGGTCGGGGCGGTGTGTGTGGGGGTCGGGGCAGTGTGCGTGCGGGTCGGGGCAGAAAGTGTGGGGGTCGGGGCAGTGTGTGTGGGCGTCGGGCGGTGTGTGTGGGGGTCGGGGCGGTGTGTGTGGGGGTCGGGGCGGTGTGTGTGGGGATATTGGCGGTGTGTGTGGGGGTCGTGGCAGAGTTTAGGGGTCGGGGCATGTGTGTGGGGGTCGGGGCATGTGTGTGGGGGTCGGGGCAGTGTGTGTGGGCGTCGGGGCGGTGTGTGTGGGGATATTGGCGGTGTGTGTGGGGGTCGGGGCGGTGTGCGTGGGGGTCGGTGGAGTGTGCGTGGGGGTCGGGGCAGAGTGTGTGGGGGTCGGGGCGGTGTGTGTGAGAGTCGGGGCGGTGTGTGTGAGAGTCGGGGCGGTGTGTGTGGGGGTCGGGGCGGTGTGTGTGGGGGTCGGGGCAGTGTGTGTGAGGGTCGGGGCGATGTGTGTGAGGGTCGGGGCGGTGTGTGTGAGGGTCGGGGCGGTGTGTGTGAGGGTCGGGGCGGTGTGTGTGGGGGTCGGGGCAGTGTGTGTGGGGGTCAGGGCAGTGTGTGGGGGGATCGGGGCAGTGTGTGTAAGGGTCGGGGCGGTGTGTGTGGGGGTCGGGGCAGTGTGTGTGGGGGTCGGGGCAGTGCGTGTGTGTGGGAGGTGTCGGGGCAGTGTGTGTGGGGATAGGGGCAGAGTGTGTGGGGGTCGGGGCAGTGTGTGTGGGCGTCGGGGCAGTGTGTGTGGGAGTCGTGGCGGTGTGTGTGGTGGTCGGGGCGGTGTGTGTGGGGGTCGGGGCAGAGTGTGTGGGTGTCGGGGCAGAGTTTAGGGGTCGGGGCATGTGTGTGGGGGTCGGGGCATGTGTGTGAGGGTCGGGGCATGTGTGTGGGGGTCGGGGCAGTGTGTGTGGACGTCGGGGCGGTGTGTGTGGGGATATTGGCGGTGTGTGTGGGGGTCGGGGCGGTGTGTGTGGGGGTCGGGGCAGTGTGTGTGGGGATCGGGGCAGTGTGTGTAAGGGTCGGGGCGGTGTGTGTGGGGGTCGGGGCGGTGTGTGTGGGAGTCGGGGTGGTGTGTGTGGGGGTCGAGGCTGTGTGTGTAAGGGTCGGAGCGGTGTTTGTTGGGGTCGGGGTGGTGTGTGTGGGGGTCGAGGCAGTGTGTGTGGGGGTCGGGGCAGTGTGTGTGGGGGTCAGGGCAGTGTCTGTGAGGGTCGGGGCAGTGTGTGTGAGTGTCGGGGCGGTGTGTGTGAGGGTCGGGGCGGTGTGTGTGAGGGTCGAGGCAGTGTGTGTGTGGGTCGAGGCAGTGTGTGTGGGGGTCGGGGTGGTGTGTGTGGGGGTCGAGGCAGTGTGTGTGGGGGTCGAGGCAGTGTGTGTGGGGGTCAGGTCAGTATTTGTGATGGTCGGGGCAGTGTGTGTGAGGGTCGGAGCGGTGTGTGTGAGGGTCGGGGCGGTGTGTGTGGGGGTCGGGGCAGTGTGTGTGGGGGTCAGGGCAGTGTGTGTGGGGATCGGGGCAGTGTGTGTCAGGGTCGGGGCGGTGTGTGTGGGAGTCGGGGCGGTTTGTGTGGGGGTCGGGGCAGTGCGTGTGTGTGGGGGGTGTCGGGGCAGTGTGTGTGGGGATAGGGGCAGTGTGTGTGGGGATAGGGGCAGTGTGTGTGGGGGTCGGGGCGGTTTGTGTGGGGATATTGGCGGTGTGTGTGGGGGTCGGGGCGGTGTGTGTGGGGGTCGGGGCAGTGTGCGTGCGGGTCGGGGCAGAAAGTGTGGGGGTCGGGGCAGTGTGTGTGGGCGTCGGGCGGTGTGTGTGGGGGTCGGGGCGGTGTGTGTGGGGGTCGGGGCGGTGTGTGTGGGGATATTAGCGGTGTGTGTGGGGGTCGTGGCAGAGTTTAGGGGTCGGGGCATGTGTGTGGGGGTCGGGGCATGTGTGTGGGGGTCGGGGCAGTGTGTGTGGGCGTCGGGGCGGTGTGTGTGGGGATATTGGCGGTGTGTGTGGGGGTCGGGGCGGTGTGCGTGGGGGGTCGGGGGAGTGTGCGTGGGGGTCGGGGCAGAGTGCGTGGGGGTCGGGGCGGTGTGTGTGAGAGTCGGGGCGGTGTGTGTGAGAGTCGGGGCGGTGTGTGTGGGGGTCGGGGCGGTGTGTGTGGGGGTCGGGGCAGTGTGTGTGAGGGTCGGGGCGATGTGTGTGGGGGTCGGGACAGCGTGTGTGGGGGTCGGGGCAGTGTGTGTGGGGGTCGAGGCAGTGTGTGTGGGGGTCAGGGCAGTGTGTGTGGGGGTCAGGGCAGTGTGTCTGGGGGTCGGGGCAGTGTGTGTGGGGGTCAGGGCAATGTGTGTGGGGATCAGGGCAGTGTGTGTGGGTCGGGGCAGTGTGTGTGGGGGTCGGGGCAGTGTGTGTGAGGGTCAGGGCGGTGTGTGTGAGGGTCCGGGCGGTGTGTGCAGGGGTCGGGGCAGTGTGTGTGGAGGTCGGGGCGGTGTGTGTGGGGGTCGGGGCAGTGTGTGTGGGGGTCGGGGCGGTGTGTGTGGGGATCAGGGCAGTGTATGTGGGGGTCGGGGTGGTGTGTTTGGGGATGAGGGCAGTATATGTGGGGGTCAGGGCAGTGTATGTGGGGGTCGGGGCAGTGTGTGTGGGGGTCGGGGCAGTGTGTGTGGGGGTCGGGGCGGTGAGTGTGAGGGTCGGGGCGGTGTGTGTAGGAGTCGGGGCGGTGTGTGTGGGGGTCGGCGCGGTGTGTGTGGGGGTCTCGGCGGTGTGTGTGGGGGTTGGGGCAGTGTGTGTGTGGGTCGGGGCAGTGTGTGTGAGGGTCGGGGCAATGTGTGTGAGGGTCGGGGTAGTGTGTGAGGGGGTCAGGGTAGTGTGTGTGGGGTCGGGGCAGCGTGTGTGGGGGTCGGGGCGGTGTGTGTGGGGGTCGGTGCGGTGTGTGTGGGATTCGGGCAGTGTGTGTGGGGGTCGGGGCAGTGTGTGTCAGGGTCGGAGCGGTGTGTGTGGGGGTCGGGGCAGTGTGTCTGAGGGTTGGGGCGGTGTGTGTGGGGGTCGGGGCAGTGTGTGTGGGGGTCAGGGCAGTGTGTGTGGGGGTCGAGGCAGTGTGTGTGGGGGTCGGGGCAGTGTGTGTGGGGGTCGGGGCAGTGTGTGTGGCGGTCGGGGCAGTGTGTGTGGGGGTCGGGGCAGTGTGTGTGGGGGTCGGGGCAGTGTGTGTGGGGGTCGGGGCAGTGTGTGTGGGGGTCGGGGCAGTGTGTGTGGGGGTCGGGGCAGTGTGTGTGGGGGTCGGGGCAGTGTGTGTGGGGGTCGGGGCAGTGTGTGTGGGGGTCGGGGCCGTGTGTGGGGGTCGGGGTGGTGTGTGTGGGGGTCGGGGCAGTGTATGTAGGGGTCTGGGTAGTGTGTGTGGGGTTCGGGGCAGCGTGTGTGGGGGTCGGGGCGGTGTGTGTGGGGGTCGGGGCGGTGTGTGTGGGATTCGGGGCAGTGTGTGTGGGGGTCGGGCAGTGTGTGTGGGGGTCGGAGCGGTGTGTGTGGGGGTCGGGGCGGTGTGTGTGGGGGTCGGGGCAGTGTGTGTGGGGGTCGTGGCGGTGTGTGTGGGGTTCGGGGCTGTGTGTCTGGTGGTCGGGGCAGTGTGTGTGGGGGTCGGGTCAGCGTGTGTGGGTGTCGGGGCGGCGTGTGTGGGGGTCGGAGTGGTGTGTGTGGGAGTCGGGGTGGAGTGTGTGGGGGTCGAGGCAGTGTGTGTAAGGGTCGGGGCGGTGTGTGTTGGGGTCGGGGTGGTGTGTGTGGGGGTCGGGGCAGTGTGTGTGAGGGTCGGGGCGGTGTGTGTGAGGGTCGGGGCGATGTGTGTGGGGGTCAGGGCCGTGTGTATGGGGGTCGGGGCAGTGTGTCTGAGGGTCGGGGCGGTGTGTGTGAGGGTCGGGGCGGTGTGTGTGGGGGTCGGGGCAGTGTGTGTGGGGGTCGGGGCAGTGTGTGTGGGGGTCGGGGCAGTGTGTGTGGGGGTCGGGGCAGTGTGTGTGGGGGTCGGGGCAGTGTGTGTGGGGGTCGGGGCAGTGTGTGTGGGGGTCGGGGCAGTGTGTGTGGGGGTCGGGGCCGTGTGTGGGGGTCGGGGTGGTGTGTGTGGGGGTCGGGGCAGTGTATGTAGGGGTCTGGGTAGTGTGTGTGGGGTTCGGGGCAGCGTGTGTGGGGGTCGGGGCGGTGTGTGTGGGGGTCGGGGCGGTGTGTGTGGGATTCGGGGCAGTGTGTGTGGGGGTCGGGCAGTGTGTGTGGGGGTCGGAGCGGTGTGTGTGGGGGTCGGGGCGATGTGTGTGGGGGTCGGGGCGATGTGTGTGGGGGTCGTGGCGGTGTGTGTGGGGTTCGGGGCTGTGTGTCTGGTGGTCGGGGCAGTGTGTGTGGGGGTCGGGTCAGCGTGTGTGGGGGTCGGGGCGGCGTGTGTGGGGGTCGGAGTGGTGTGTGTGGGAGTCGGGGTGGAGTGTGTGGGGGTCGAGGCAGTGTGTGTAAGGGTCGGGGCGGTGTGTGTTGGGGTCGGGGTGGTGTGTGTGGGGGTCGGGGCAGTGTGTGTGAGGGTCGGGGCGGTGTGTGTGAGGGTCGGGGCGATGTGTGTGGGGGTCAGGGCCGTGTGTGTGGGGGTCGGGGCAGTGTGTCTGAGGGTCGGGGCGGTGTGTGTGAGGGTCGGGGCGGTGTGTGTGGGGGTCGGGGCAGTGTGTGTGGGGGTCAGGGCAGTGTGTGTGGGGACCGGGGCAGTGTGTGTAAGGGTCGGGGCGGTGTGTGTGGGAGTCGGGGCAGTGTATGTGGGGGTCGAGGCAGTGTGTGTGGGGGTCGAGGCAGTGTGTGTGGGGGTCAGGGCAGTGTCTGTGGGGGTCGGGGCAGTGTGTGTTAGGGTCGGGGCGGTGTGTGTGAGGGTCGGGGCGGTGTGTGTGGGGGTCGGGGCAGTGTGTGTGGGGGTCAGGGCAGTGTGTGTGGGGATCGGGGCAGTGTGTGTAAGGGGCGGGGCGGTGTGTGTGGGAGTCGGGGCAGTGTGTGTGGGGGTCGGGGCAGTGCGTGTGTGTGGGGGGTGTCGGGGCAGTGTGTGTGGGGATAGGGGCAGTGTGTGTGGGGATAGGGGCAGTGTGTGTGGGGGTCGGGGCGGTTTGTGTGGGGATATTGGCGGTGTGTGTGGGGGTTGGGGCGGTGTGTGTGGGGGTCGGGGCGGTGTGTGTGGGGGTCGGGGCAGTGTGCGTGGGGGTCGGGGCAGTGTGCGTGCGGGTCGGGGCAGAATGTGTGGGGGTCGGGGCAGTGTGTGTGGGCGTCGGGGCGGTGTGTGTTGGGGTCGGGGCGGTGTGTGTGGGAGTCGGGGCGGTGTGTGTGGGAGTCGGGGCGGTGTGTGTGGTGGTCGGGGCGGTGTGTGTGGGGGTCGGGGCAGAGTGTGTGGGGGTCGGGGCAGAGTTTAGGGGTCGGGGCATGTGTGTGGGGGTCAGGGCAAGTGTGTGGGGGTCGGGGCAGTGTGTGTGGGCGTCGGGGCAGTGTGTGTGGGGGTCGGGGCAGTGTGTGTGGGGGTCAGGGCAGTGTGTGTGGGGACCGGGGCAGTGTGTGTAAGGGTCGGGGCGGTGTGTGTGGGAGTCGGGGCAGTGTATGTGGGGGTCGAGGCAGTGTGTGTGGGGGTCGAGGCAGTGTGTGTGGGGGTCAGGGCAGTGTCTGTGGGGGTCGGGGCAGTGTGTGTTAGGGTCGGGGCGGTGTGTGTGAGGGTCGGGGCGGTGTGTGTGGGGGTCGGGGCAGTGTGTGTGGGGGTCAGGGCAGTGTGTGTGGGGATCGGGGCAGTGTGTGTAAGGGTCGGGGCGGTGTGTGTGGGAGTCGGGGCAGTGTGTGTGGGGGTCGGGGCAGTGCGTGTGTGTGGGGGGTGTCGGGGCAGTGTGTGTGGGGATAGGGGCAGTGTGTGTGGGGATAGGGGCAGTGTGTGTGGGGGTCGGGGCGGTTTGTGTGGGGATATTGGCGGTGTGTGTGGGGGTCGGGGCGGTGTGTGTGGGGGTCGGGGCGGTGTGTGTGGGGGTCGGGGCAGTGTGCGTGGGGGTCGGGGCAGTGTGCGTGCGGGTCGGGGCAGAATGTGTGGGGGTCGGGGCAGTGTGTGTGGGCGTCGGGGCGGTGTGTGTTGGGGTCGGGGCGGTGTGTGTGGGAGTCGGGGCGGTGTGTGTGGGAGTCGGGGCGGTGTGTGTGGTGGTCGGGGCGGTGTGTGTGGGGGTCGGGGCAGAGTGTGTGGGGGTCGGGGCAGAGTTTAGGGGTCGGGGCATGTGTGTGGGGGTCGGGGCAAGTGTGTGGGGGTCGGGGCAGTGTGTGTGGGCGTCGGGGCAGTGTGTGTGGGGATATTGGCGGTGTGTGTGGGGGTCGGGGCGGTGTGCGTGGGGATCGGGGGAGTGTGCGTGGGGGTCGGGGCAGAGTGTGTGGGGGTCGGGACGGTGTGTGTGAGAGTCGGGGCGGTGTGTGTGGGCGTCGGGGCGGTGTGTGTGGGGGTCGGGGCGGTGTGTGTGAGAGTCGGGGCGGTGTGTGTGAGGGTCGGGGCGGTGTGTGTGAGAGTCGGGGCAGTGTGTGTGGGGGTCGGGACGGTGTGTGTGAGAGTCGGGGCAGTGTATGTGGGGGTCGGGGCGGTGTGTGTGAGGGTCGGGGCAGTGTGTGTGAGGGTCGGGGCGATGTGTGAGGGTGTCGGGGCGGTGTGTGTGGGGGTCGGGACAGCGTGTGTGGGGGTCGGGGCGGTGTGTGGGGGGGGTCGGGGCAGTGTGTGTGGGGATCGGGGAAGTGTGTGTGGGAGTCGGGGCAGTGTGTGTGGGGGTCGGGGCGGTGTGTGTGGGAGTCGGGGCGGTGTGTGTGAGGGTCGGGGCGGTGTGTGTGAGAGTCGGGGCAGTGTGTGTGAGAGTCGGGGCGGTGTGTGTGGGGGTCGGGGCGGTGTGTGTGAGGGTCGGGGCGGTGTGTGTGAGGGTCGGGGCGGTGTGTGTGAGGGTCGGGGCGGTGTGTGTGGGGGTCGGGACGGTGTGTGTGAGAGTCGGGGCAGTGTGTGTGGGGGTCGGGGCGGTGTGTGTGAGGGTCGGGGCGGTGTGTGTGAGGGTCGGGACAGCGTGTGTGGGGGTCGGGGCGGTGTGCGGGGGGGTCGGGGCAGTGTGTGTGGGGATCGGGGCGGTGTGTGGGGGGGTCGGGGCAGTGTGTGTGGGGATCGGGGCGGTGTGTGGGGGAGTCGGGGCGGTGTGTGTGAGGGTCGGGACGGTGTGTGTGAGAGTCGGGGCAGTGTGTGTGAGGGTCGGGCGGTGTGTGTGAGAGTCGGGGCAGTGTGTGTGAGGGTCGGGGCAGTGTGTGTGAGGGTCGGGGCGGTGTGTGTGAGAGTCGGGGCAGTATGTGTGGGGGTCGGGACGGTGTGTGTGAGAGTCGGGGCAGTGTGTGTGGGGGTCGGGGCAGTGTGTGTGGGGGTCGGGGCGGTGAGTGTGAGGGTCGGGGCGGTGTGTGTAGGAGTCGGGGCGGTGTATGTGGGGGTCGGCGCGGTGTGTGTGAGGGTCTCGGCGGTGTGTGTGGGGGTTGGGGCAGTGTGTGTGTGGGTCGGGGCAGTGTGTGTGAGGGTCGGGGCAGTGTGTGTGAGGGTCGGGGTAGTGTGTGAGGGGGTCAGGGTAGTGTGTGTGGGGTCGGGGCAGCGTGTGTGGGGGTCGGGGCGGTGTGTGTGGGGGTTGGGGCAGTGTGTGTGTGGGTCGGGGCAGTGTGTGTGAGGGTCGGGGCAGTGTGTGTGAGGGTCGGGGTAGTGTGTGAGGGGGTCAGGGTAGTGTGTGTGGGGTCGGGGCAGCGTGTGTGGGGGTCGGGGCGGTGTGTGTGGGGGTCGGGGCAGTGTGTGTGGGGGTCGGGGCAGTGTGTGTGGGGGTCGGGGCAGTGTGTGTGGGGGTCGGGGCAGTGTGTGTGGGGGTCGGGGCAGTGTGTGTGGGGGTCGGGGCCTTGTGTGGGGGTCGGGGTGGTGTGTGTGGGGGTCGGGGCACTGTATGTAGGGGTCTGGGTAGTGTGTGTGGGGTTCGGGGCAGCGTGTGTGGGGGTCGGGGCGGTGTGTGTGGGGGTCGGGGCGGTGTGTGTGGGATTCGGGGCAGTGTGTGTGGGGGTCGGGCAGTGTGTGTGGGGGTCGGAGCGGTGTGTGTGGGGGTCGGGGCGGTGTGTGTGGGGCTCGGGACAGTGTGTGTGGGGGTCGTGGCGGTGTGTGTGGGGTTCGGGGCTGTGTGTCTGGTGGTCGGGGCAGTGTGTGTGGGGGTCGGGTCAGCGTGTGTGGGGGTCGGGGCGGCGTGTGTGGGGGTCGGAGTGGTGTGTGTGGGAGTCGGGGTGGTGTGTGTGGGGGTCGGGGCAGTGTGTGTGGGGGTCGGGGCAGTGTGTGTGGGGGTCGGGGCAGTGTGTGTGGGGGTCGGGGCAGTGTGTGTGGGGGTCGGGGCAGTGTGTGTGGGGGTCGGGGCAGTGTGTGTGGGGGTCGGGGCCGTGTGTGGGGGTCGGGGCGGTGTGTGTGGGGGTCGGGGCAGTGTATGTAGGGGTCTGGGTAGTGTGTGTGGGGTTCGGGGCAGCGTGTGTGGGGGTCGGGGCGGTGTGTGTGGGGGTCGGGGCGGTGTGTGTGGGATTCGGGGCAGTGTGTGTGGGGGTCGGGGCGGTGTGTGTGGGGGTCGGGGCAGTGTGTGTGGGGGTCGTGGCGGTGTGTGTGGGGTTCGGGGCTGTGTGTCTGGTGGTCGGGGCAGTGTGTGTGGGGGTCGGGTCAGCGTGTGTGGGTGTCGGGGCGGCGTGTGTGGGGGTCGGAGTGGTGTGTGTGGGAGTCGGGGTGGAGTGTGTGGGGGTCGAGGCAGTGTGTGTAAGGGTCGGGGCGGTGTGTGTTGGGGTCGGGGTGGTGTGTGTGGGGGTCGGGGCAGTGTGTGTGAGGGTCGGGGCGGTGTGTGTGAGGGTCGGGGCGATGTGTGTGGGGGTCAGGGCCGTGTGTGTGGGGGTCGGGGCAGTGTGTCTGAGGGTCGGGGCGGTGTGTGTGAGGGTCGGGGCGGTGTGTGTGGGGGTCGGGGCAGTGTGTGTGGGGGTCGGGGCAGTGTGTGTGGGGGTCGGGGCAGTGTGTGTGGGGGTCGGGGCAGTGTGTGTGGGGGTCGGGGCAGTGTGTGTGGGGGTCGGGGCAGTGTGTGTGGGGGTCGGGGCAGTGTGTGTGGGGGTCGGGGCAGTGTGTGTGGGGGTCGGGGCCGTGTGTGGGGGTCGGGGTGGTGTGTGTGGGGGTCGGGGCAGTGTATGTAGGGGTCTGGGTAGTGTGTGTGGGGTTCGGGGCAGCGTGTGTGGGGGTCGGGGCGGTGTGTGTGGGGGTCGGGGCGGTGTGTGTGGGATTCGGGGCAGTGTGTGTGGGGGTCGGGCAGTGTGTGTGGGGGTCGGAGCGGTGTGTGTGGGGGTCGGGGCGATGTGTGTGGGGGTCGGGGCGATGTGTGTGGGGGTCGTGGCGGTGTGTGTGGGGTTCGGGGCTGTGTGTCTGGTGGTCGGGGCAGTGTGTGTGGGGGTCGGGTCAGCGTGTGTGGGGGTCGGGGCGGCGTGTGTGGGGGTCGGAGTGGTGTGTGTGGGAGTCGGGGTGGAGTGTGTGGGGGTCGAGGCAGTGTGTGTAAGGGTCGGGGCGGTGTGTGTTGGGGTCGGGGTGGTGTGTGTGGGGGTCGGGGCAGTGTGTGTGAGGGTCGGGGCGGTGTGTGTGAGGGTCGGGGCGATGTGTGTGGGGGTCAGGGCCGTGTGTGTGGGGGTCGGGGCAGTGTGTCTGAGGGTCGGGGCGGTGTGTGTGAGGGTCGGGGCGGTGTGTGTGGGGGTCGGGGCAGTGTGTGTGGGGGTCAGGGCAGTGTGTGTGGGGACCGGGGCAGTGTGTGTAAGGGTCGGGGCGGTGTGTGTGGGAGTCGGGGCAGTGTATGTGGGGGTCGAGGCAGTGTGTGTGGGGGTCGAGGCAGTGTGTGTGGGGGTCAGGGCAGTGTCTGTGGGGGTCGGGGCAGTGTGTGTTAGGGTCGGGGCGGTGTGTGTGAGGGTCGGGGCGGTGTGTGTGGGGGTCGGGGCAGTGTGTGTGGGGGTCAGGGCAGTGTGTGTGGGGATCGGGGCAGTGTGTGTAAGGGGCGGGGCGGTGTGTGTGGGAGTCGGGGCAGTGTGTGTGGGGGTCGGGGCAGTGCGTGTGTGTGGGGGGTGTCGGGGCAGTGTGTGTGGGGATAGGGGCAGTGTGTGTGGGGATAGGGGCAGTGTGTGTGGGGGTCGGGGCGGTTTGTGTGGGGATATTGGCGGTGTGTGTGGGGGTTGGGGCGGTGTGTGTGGGGGTCGGGGCGGTGTGTGTGGGGGTCGGGGCAGTGTGCGTGGGGGTCGGGGCAGTGTGCGTGCGGGTCGGGGCAGAATGTGTGGGGGTCGGGGCAGTGTGTGTGGGCGTCGGGGCGGTGTGTGTTGGGGTCGGGGCGGTGTGTGTGGGAGTCGGGGCGGTGTGTGTGGGAGTCGGGGCGGTGTGTGTGGTGGTCGGGGCGGTGTGTGTGGGGGTCGGGGCAGAGTGTGTGGGGGTCGGGGCAGAGTTTAGGGGTCGGGGCATGTGTGTGGGGGTCAGGGCAAGTGTGTGGGGGTCGGGGCAGTGTGTGTGGGCGTCGGGGCAGTGTGGGGGTCGGGGCAGTGTGTGTGGGGGTCAGGGCAGTGTGTGTGGGGACCGGGGCAGTGTGTGTAAGGGTCGGGGCGGTGTGTGTGGGAGTCGGGGCAGTGTATGTGGGGGTCGAGGCAGTGTGTGTGGGGGTCGAGGCAGTGTGTGTGGGGGTCAGGGCAGTGTCTGTGGGGGTCGGGGCAGTGTGTGTTAGGGTCGGGGCGGTGTGTGTGAGGGTCGGGGCGGTGTGTGTGGGGGTCGGGGCAGTGTGTGTGGGGGTCAGGGCAGTGTGTGTGGGGATCGGGGCAGTGTGTGTAAGGGTCGGGGCGGTGTGTGTGGGAGTCGGGGCAGTGTGTGTGGGGGTCGGGGCAGTGCGTGTGTGTGGGGGGTGTCGGGGCAGTGTGTGTGGGGATAGGGGCAGTGTGTGTGGGGATAGGGGCAGTGTGTGTGGGGGTCGGGGCGGTTTGTGTGGGGATATTGGCGGTGTGTGTGGGGGTTGGGGCGGTGTGTGTGGGGGTCGGGGCGGTGTGTGTGGGGGTCGGGGCAGTGTGCGTGGGGGTCGGGGCAGTGTGCGTGCGGGTCGGGGCAGAATGTGTGGGGGTCGGGGCAGTGTGTGTGGGCGTCGGGGCGGTGTGTGTTGGGGTCGGGGCGGTGTGTGTGGGAATCGGGGCGGTGTGTGTGGGAGTCGGGGCGGTGTGTGTGGTGGTCGGGGCGGTGTGTGTGGGGGTCGGGGCAGAGTGTGTGGGGGTCGGGGCAGAGTTTAGGGGTCGGGGCATGTGTGTGGGGGTCGGGGCAAGTGTGTGGGGGTCGGGGCAGTGTGTGTGGGCGTCGGGGCAGTGTGTGTGGGGATATTGGCGGTGTGTGTGGGGGTCGGGGCGGTGTGCGTGGGGATCGGGGGAGTGTGCGTGGGGGTCGGGGCAGAGTGTGTGGGGGTCGGGACGGTGTGTGTGAGAGTCGGGGCGGTGTGTGTGGGCGTCGGGGCGGTGTGTGTGGGGGTCGGGGCGGTGTGTGTGAGAGTCGGGGCGGTGTGTGTGAGAGTCGGGGCAGTGTGTGTGGGGGTCGGGACGGTGTGTGTGAGAGTCGGGGCAGTGTGTGTGGGGGTCGGGGCGGTGTGTGTGAGGGTCGGGGCAGTGTGTGTGAGGGTTGGGGCGATGTGTGAGGGTGTCGGGGCGGTGTGTGTGGGGGTCGGGACAGCGTGTGTGGGGGTCGGGGCGGTGTGTGGGGGGGGTCGGGGCAGTGTGTGTGGGGATCGGGGAAGTGTGTGTGGGAGTCGGGGCAGTGTGTGTGGGGGTCGGGGCGGTGTGTGTGGGAGTCGGGGCGGTGTGTGTGAGGGTCGGGGCGGTGTGTGTGAGAGTCGGGGCAGTGTGTGTGAGAGTCGGGGCGGTGTGTGTGGGGGTCGGGGCGGTGTGTGTGAGGGTCGGGGCGGTGTGTGTGAGGGTCGGGGCGGTGTGTGTGAGGGTCGGGGCGGTGTGTGTGGGGGTCGGGACGGTGTGTGTGAGAGTCGGGGCAGTGTGTGTGGGGGTCGGGGCGGTGTGTGTGAGGGTCGGGGCGGTGTGTGTGAGGGTCGGGACAGCGTGTGTGGGGGTCGGGGCGGTGTGCGGGGGGGTCGGGGCAGTGTGTGTGGGGATCGGGGCGGTGTGTGGGGGGGTCGGGGCAGTGTGTGTGGGGATCGGGGCGGTGTGTGGGGGAGTCGGGGCGGTGTGTGGGGGAGTCGGGGCGGTGTGTGTGAGGGTCGGGACGGTGTGTGTGAGAGTCGGGGCAGTGTGTGTGAGGGTCGGGCGGTGTGTGTGAGAGTCGGGGCAGTGTGTGTGAGGGTCGGGGCAGTGTGTGTGAGGGTCGGGGCGGTGTGTGTGAGAGTCGGGGCAGTATGTGTGGGGGTCGGGACGGTGTGTGTGAGAGTCGGGGCAGTGTGTGTGGGGGTCGGGGCAGTGTGTGTGGGGGTCGGGGCGGTGAGTGTGAGGGTCGGGGCGGTGTGTGTAGGAGTCGGGGCGGTGTATGTGGGGGTCGGCGCGGTGTGTGTGAGGGTCTCGGCGGTGTGTGTGGGGGTTGGGGCAGTGTGTGTGTGGGTCGGGGCAGTGTGTGTGAGGGTCGGGGCAGTGTGTGTGAGGGTCGGGGTAGTGTGTGAGGGGGTCAGGGTAGTGTGTGTGGGGTCGGGGCAGCGTGTGTGGGGGTCGGGGCGGTGTGTGTGGGGGTTGGGGCAGTGTGTGTGTGGGTCGGGGCAGTGTGTGTGAGGGTCGGGGCAGTGTGTGTGAGGGTCGGGGTAGTGTGTGAGGGGGTCAGGGTAGTGTGTGTGGGGTCGGGGCAGCGTGTGTGGGGGTCGGGGCGGTGTGTGTGGGGGTCGGGGCAGTGTGTGTGGGGGTCGGGGCAGTGTGTGTGGGGGTCGGGGCAGTGTGTGTGGGGGTCGGGGCAGTGTGTGTGGGGGTCGGGGCAGTGTGTGTGGGGGTCGGGGCCTTGTGTGGGGGTCGGGGTGGTGTGTGTGGGGGTCGGGGCACTGTATGTAGGGGTCTGGGTAGTGTGTGTGGGGTTCGGGGCAGCGTGTGTGGGGGTCGGGGCGGTGTGTGTGGGGGTCGGGGCGGTGTGTGTGGGATTCGGGGCAGTGTGTGTGGGGGTCGGGCAGTGTGTGTGGGGGTCGGAGCGGTGTGTGTGGGGGTCGGGGCGGTGTGTGTGGGGCTCGGGACAGTGTGTGTGGGGGTCGTGGCGGTGTGTGTGGGGTTCGGGGCTGTGTGTCTGGTGGTCGGGGCAGTGTGTGTGGGGGTCGGGTCAGCGTGTGTGGGGGTCGGGGCGGCGTGTGTGGGGGTCGGAGTGGTGTGTGTGGGAGTCGGGGTGGTGTGTGTGGGGGTCGAGGCAGTGTGTGTAAGGGTCGGGGCGGTGTGTGTTGGGGTCGGGGTGGTGTGTGTGGGGGTCGGGGCAGTGTGTGTGAGGGTCGGGGCGGTGTGTGTGAGGGTCGGGGCGATGTGTGTGGGGGTCAGGGCCGTGTGTGTGGGGGTCGGGGCAGTGTGTGTGAGGGTCGGGGCGGTGTGTGTGAGGGTCGGGGCGGTGTGTGTGGGGGTCGGGGCAGTGTGTGTGGGGGTCAGGGCAGTGTGTGTGGGGACCGGGGCAGTGTGTGTAAGGGTCGGGGCGGTGTGTGTGGGAGTCGGGGCAGTGTATGTGGGGGTCGAGGCAGTGTGTGTGGGGGTCGAGGCAGTGTGTGTGGGGGTCAGGGCAGTGTCTGTGGGGGTCGGGGCAGTGTGTGTTAGGGTCGGGGCGGTGTGTGTGAGGGTCGGGGCGGTGTGTGTGGGGGTCGGGGCAGTGTGTGTGGGGGTCAGGGCAGTGTGTGTGGGGATCGGGGCAGTGTGTGTAAGGGTCGGGGCGGTGTGTGTGGGAGTCGGGGCAGTGTGTGTGGGGGTCGGGGCAGTGCGTGTGTGTGGGGGGTGTCGGGGCAGTGTGTGTGGGGATAGGGGCAGTGTGTGTGGGGATAGGGGCAGTGTGTGTGGGGGTCGGGGCGGTTTGTGTGGGGATATTGGCGGTGTGTGTGGGGGTTGGGGCGGTGTGTGTGGGGGTCGGGGCGGTGTGTGTGGGGGTCGGGGCAGTGTGCGTGGGGGTCGGGGCAGTGTGCGTGCGGGTCGGGGCAGAATGTGTGGGGGTCGGGGCAGTGTGTGTGGGCGTCGGGGCGGTGTGTGTTGGGGTCGGGGCGGTGTGTGTGGGAGTCGGGGCGGTGTGTGTGGGAGTCGGGGCGGTGTGTGTGGTGGTCGGGGCGGTGTGTGTGGGGGTCGGGGCAGAGTGTGTGGGGGTCGGGGCAGAGTTTAGGGGTCGGGGCATGTGTGTGGGGGTCGGGGCAAGTGTGTGGGGGTCGGGGCAGTGTGTGTGGTCGTCGGGGCAGTGTGTGTGGGGATATTGGCGGTGTGTGTGGGGGTCGGGGCGGTGTGCGTGGGGGTCGGGGGAGTGTGCGTGGGGGTCGGGGCAGAGTGTGTGGGGGTCGGGACGGTGTGTGTGAGAGTCGGGGCGGTGTGTGTGGGCGTCGGGGCGGTGTGTGTGGGGGTCGGGGCGGTGTGTGTGAGAGTCGGGGCGGTGTGTGTGAGGGTCGGGGCGGTGTGTGTGAGAGTCGGAGCAGTGTGTGTGGGAGTCGGGGCAGTGTGTGTGGGGGTCGGGGCAGTGTGTGTGGGGGTCGGGGCGGTGTGTGTGAGGGTCGGGGCAGTGTGTGTGAGGGTCGGGGCGATGTGTGTGGGTGTCGGGGCGGTGTGTGTGGGGGTCGGGACAGCGTGTGTGGGGGTCGGGGCGGTGTGTGGGGGGGGTCGGGGCAGTGTGTGTGGGGATCGGGGAAGTGTGTGTGGGAGTCGGGGCAGTGTGTGTGGGGGTCGGGGCGGTGTGTGTGGGAGTCGGGGCGGTGTGTGTGAGGGTCGGGGCGGTGTGTGTGAGAGTCGGGGCAGTGTGTGTGAGAGTCGGGGCAGTGTGTGTGGGGGTCGGGGCGGTGTGTGTGAGGGTCGGGGCGGTGTGTGTGAGGGTCGGGGCGGTGTGTGTGAGGGTCGGGGCGGTGTGTGTGGGGGTCGGGACGGTGTGTGTGAGAGTCGGGGCAGTGTGTGTGGTGGTCGGGGCGGTGTGTGTGAGGGTCGGGGCAGTGTGTGTGAGGGTCGGGGCGATGTGTGTGGGTGTCGGGGCGGTGTGTGTGGGGGTCGGGACAGCGTGTGTGGGGGTCGGGGCGGTGTGCGGGGGGGTCGGGGCAGTGTGCGTGGGGATCGGGGCGGTGTGTGGGGGGGTCGGGGTAGTGTGTGTGGGGATCGGGGCGGTGTGTGTGGGAGTCGGGGCGGTGTGTGTGAGGGTCGGGACGGTGTGTGTGAGAGTCGGGGCAGTGTGTGTGAGGGTCGGGGCGGTGTGTGTCAGAGTCGGGGCAGTGTGTGTGAGGGTCGGGGCGGTGTGTGTGAGAGTCGGGGCAGTGTGTGTGGGGGTCGGGACGGTGTGTGTGAGAGTCGGGGCAGTGTGTGTGGGGGTCGGGGCGGTGTGTGTGAGGGTCGGGGCAGTGTGTGTGAGGGTCGGGGCGATGTGTGTGGGTGTCGGGGCGGTGTGTGTGGGGGTCGGGACAGCGTGTGTGGGGGTCGGGGCGGTGTGTGGGGGGGGTCGGGGCAGTGTGAGTGGGGATCGGGGAAGTGTGTGTGGGAGTCGGGGCAGTGTGTGTGGGGGTCGGGGCGGTGTGTGTGGGAGTCGGGGCGGTGTGTGTGGGAGTCGGGGCGGTGTGTGTGAGGGTCGGGGCGGTGTGTGTGAGAGTCGGGGCAGTGTGTGTGGGGGTCGGGACGGTGTGTGTGAGAGTCGGGGCAGTGTGTGTGGGGGTCGGGGCGGTGTGTGTGAGGGTCGGGGCAGTGTGTGTGAGGGTCGGGGCGATGTGTGTGGATGTCGAGGCGGTGTGTGTGGGGGTCGGGACAGCGTGTGGGGGGGTCGGGGCGGTGTGTGGGGGGGTCGGGGCAGTGTGTGTGGGGATGGGGGAAGTGTGTGTGGGAGTCGGGGCAGTGTGTGTGGGGGTCGGGGCGGTGTGTGTGGGAGTCGGGGCGGTGTGTGTGGGAGTCGGGGCGGTGTGTGTGAGGGTCGGGGCGGTGTGTGTGAGAGTCGGGGCAGTGTGTGTGGGGGTCGGGACGGTGTGTGTGAGAGTCGGGGCAGTGTGTGTGGGGGTCGGGGCGGTGTGTGTGAGGGTCGGGGCAGTGTGTGTGAGGGTCGGGGCGATGTGTGTGGGTGTCGGGGCGGTGTGTGGGGGGGTCGGGGCAGTGTGTGTGGGGATCGGGGAAGTGTGTGTGGGAGTCGGGCAGTGTGTGTGGGGGTCGGGGCGGTGTGTGTGGGAGTCGGGGCGGTGTGTGTGAGGGTCGGGGCGGTGTGTGTGAGAGTCGGGGCAGTGTGTGTGAGAGTCGGGGCAGTGTGTGTGGGGGTCGGGGCGGTGTGTGTGAGGGTCGGGGCGGTGTGTGTGAGGGTCGGGGCGGTGTGTGTGAGGGTCGGGGCGGTGTGTGTGGGGGTCGGGGCGGTCTGTGTGGGGATATTGGCGGTGTGTGTGGGGGTACGGGCGGTGTGTGTGGGGGTCGGGGCGGTTTTTGTGGGGGTCGGGGCAGTGTGCGTGGGGGTCGGTGCAGTGTGCGTGGGGGTCGGGGCAGAGTGTGGGGGGGTCGGGGCAGTGTGTGTGGGCGTCGGGGCGGTGTGTGTGGGGGTCGGTGCGGTGTGTGTGGGTGTCGGGGCAGTGTGTGTGGGGGTCGGGGCGGTGTGTGTGGGGGTCGGGGCAGAGTGTGTGGGGGTCGGGGCAGAGTGTGTGGGGGTCGGGGCAGAGTTTGGGGGTCAGGGCATGTGTGTGGGGGTCAGGGCATGTGTGTGGGGGTCGGGGCGGTGTGTGTGGGGGTCGGGGCAGTGTGTGTGCGGTTTGGGGCAGTGTGTGTGGGGTTTGGGGCGGTGTGTGTGGGGGTCGGGGCGGTGTGTGTGAGGGTCGGGGCAGTGTGTGTGGGGGTCGGGGCAGTGTGTGTGGGGGTCGGGGCAGTGTGTGTGGGGGTCGGGGCGGTGTGTGTGAGGGTCGGGGCGGTGTGTGTGAGGGTCGGGGCGGTGTGTGTGAGGGTCGGGGCGGTGTGTGTGAGGGTCGGGGCGGTGTGTGTGGGGGTCGGGACGGTGTGTGTGAGAGTCGGGGCAGTGTGTGTGGGGGTCGGGGCGGTGTGTGTGAGGGTCGGGGCAGTGGGTGTGAGGGTCGGGGCGATGTGTGTGGGTGTCGGGGCGGTGTGTGTGGGGGTCGGGACAGCGTGTGTGGGGGTCGGGGTGGTGTGTGGGGGGCGGGGCAGTGTGTGTGGGGATCGGGGCGGTGTGTGGGGGGGTCGGGGCAGTGTGGGTGGGGATCGGGGCGGTGTGTGTGGGAGTCGGGGCGGTGTGTGTGAGGGTCGGGACGGTGTGTGTGAGAGTCGGGGCAGTGTGTGTGAGGGTCGGGGCGGTGTGTGTGAGAGTCGGGGCAGTGTGTGTGAGGGTCGGGGCGGTGTGTGTGAGAGTCGGGGCAGTGTGTGTGGGGGTCGGGACGGTGTGTGTGAGAGTCGGGGCAGTGTGTGTGGGGGTCGGGGCGGTGTGTGTGAGGGTCGGGGCAGTGTGTGTGAGGGTCGGGGCGATGTGTGTGGGTGTCGGGGCGGTGTGTGTGGGGGTCGGGACAGCGTGTGTGGGGGTCGGGGCGGTGTGTGGGGGGGGTCGGGGCAGTGTGTGTGGGGTTCGGGGAAGTGTGTGTGGGAGTCGGGGCAGTGTGTGTGGGGGTCGGGGCGGTGTGTGTGGGAGTCGGGGCGGTGTGTGTGAGGGTCGGGGCGGTGTGTGTGGGGGTCGGGGCGGTGTGTGTAGGGGTCGGGGCGGTGTGTGTGGGGGTCGGGGCATTGTGTGTGGGGGTCGGGGCAGTGTGTGTGGGGGTCGGAGCAGTGTGTGTGGGGGTCGGGGCGGTGTGTGTGGGGGTCGGGGCGGTGTGTGTGGGGGTCGGGACAGCGTGTGTGGGGGTCGGGGCGGTGTGTGGGGGGGTCGGGGCAGTGTGTGTGGGGTTCGGGGAAGTGTGTGTGGGAGTCGGGGCAGTGTGTGTGGGGGTCGGGGCGGTGTGTGTGGGAGTCGGGGCGGTGTGTGTGAGGGTCGGGGCGGTGTGTGTGGGGGTCGGGGCGGTGTGTGTAGGGGTCGGGGCGGTGTGTGTGGGGGTCGGGGCATTGTGTGTGGGGGTCGGGGCAGTGTGTGTGGGGGTCGGAGCAGTGTGTGTGGGGGTCGGGGCGGTGTGTGTGGGGGTCGGGGCGGTGTGTGTGGGGGTCGTGGCGGTGTGTGTGGGGTTCGGGGCTGTGTGTCTGGTGGTCGGGGCAGTGTGTGTGGGGGTCGGGGCGGTGTGTGTGGGGGTCGGGGCAGTGTGTGTGGGGGTCGGGACAGCGTGTGTGGGGCTCGGGGCGGCGTGTGTGGGGGTCGGAGCGGTGTGTGTGGGAGTCGGGGTGGTGTGTGTGGGGGTCGAGGCAGTGTGTGTAAGGGTCGGGGCGGTGTGTGTTGGGGTCGGGGTGGTGTGTGTGGGGGTCGAGCCAGTGTGTGTGGGGGTCGAGGCAGTGTGTGTGGGGGTCGGGGCGGTGTGTGTGGGGTTATGGGCAGTGTGTGTGGGGGTCAGGGCAGTGTGTGTGGGGACCGGGGCAGTGTGTGTAAGGGTCGGGGCGGTCTGTGTGGGAGTCGGGGCAGTGTGTGGGGGGGTCGGGGCAGTGCGTGTGTGTGTGGGGGTCGGGGCGGTCTGTGTGGGGATATTGGCGGTGTGTGTGGGGTCGGGGCGGTGTGTGTGGGAGTCGGGGCGGTTTTTGTGGGGGTCGGGGCAGTGTGCGTGGGGGTCGGTGCAGTGTGCGTGGGGGTCGGGGCAGAGTGTGTGGGGGTCGGGGCAGTGTGTGTGGGCGTCGGGGCGGTGTGTGTGGGGGTCGGGGCGGTGCGTGTGGGGGTCGGGGCAGTGTGTGTGGGGGTCGGGGCGGTGTGTGTGGTGGTCGGGGCGGTGTGTTTGGGGGTCGTGGCATGTGTGTGGGGATCGGGGCAGTGTGTGTAAGGGTCGGGGCAGTGTGTGTGGGAGTCGGGGCAGTGTGTGTGGGGGTCGGGGCAGTGCGTGTGTGTGGGGGGTGTCGGGGCAGTGTGTATGGGGATAGGGGCAGTGTGTGTGGGGATAGGGACAGTGTGTGTGGGGGTCGGGGCGGTGTGTGTGGGGATATTGGCGGTGTGTGTGGGGGTCGGGGCGGTGTGTGTGGGGGTCGGGGCCGTTTTTGTGGGGGTCGGGGCAGTGTGCGTGGGGGTCGGGGCAGTGTGCGTGGGGGTCGGGGCAGAGTGTGGGGGGGTCGGGGCGGTGTGTGTGGGGGTCGGGGCAGTGTGTGTTGGGTCGGGGCAGTGTGTGTGGGGGTCGGGGCAGTGTGTGTGGCCATCGGGGCAGTGTGTGTAAGGGTCGGGGCGGTGAATGTGGGGGTCGGGGCGGTGTGTGTGGGAGTCGGGGTGGTGTGTGTGGGGGTCGAGGCAGTGTGTGTAAGGGTCGGGGCGGTGTGTGTTGGGCTCGGGGTGGTGTGTGTGGGGGTCGAGGCAGTGTGTGTAAGGGTCGGGGCGGTGTGTGTGAGGGTCGGGGCGGTGTGTGTGGGGGTCGGGGCAGTGTGTGTGGGGGTCAGGGCAGTGTGTGTGGGGATCGGGGCAGTGTGTGTAAGGGTCGGGGCGGTGTGTGTGGGAGTCGGGGCAGTGTGTGTGGGGGTCGGGGCAGTGCGTGTGTGTGGGGGGTGTCGGGGCAGTGTGTGTGGGGATAGGGGCAGTGTGTGTGGTGATAGGGACAGTGTGTGTGGGGGTCGGGGCGGTCTGTGTGGGGATATTGGCGGTGTGTGTGGGGGTACGGGCGGTGTGTGTGGGGGTCGGGGCGGTTTTTGTGGGGGTCGGGGCAGTGTGCGTGGGGGTCGGTGCAGTGTGCGTGGGGGTCGGGGCAGAGTGTGGGGGGGTCGGGGCAGTGTGTGTGGGCGTCGGGGCGGTGTGTGTGGGGGTCGGTGCGGTGTGTGTGGGTGTCGGGGCGGTGTGTGTGTGGGTCGGGGCGGTGTGTGTGGGGGTCGGGGCAGAGTGTGTGGGGGTCGGGGCAGAGTGTGTGGGGGTCGGGGCAGAGTTTGGGGGTCAGGGCATGTGTGTGGGGGTCAGGGCATGTGTGTGGGGGTCGGGGCGGTGTGTGTGGGGGTCGGGGCAGTGTGTGTGCGGTTTGGGGCAGTGTGTGTGGGGTTTGGGGCGGTGTGTGTGGGGGTCGGGGCGGTGTGTGTGGGGGTCGGGGCAGTGTGTGTGTGGGTCGGGGCAGTGTGTGTGTGGGTCGGGGCAGTGTGTGTGGGGGTCGGGGCTGTGTGTGTGGGGGTCGGGGCTGTGTGTGTGGGGGTCGGGGCTGTGTGTGTGGGGGTCGGGGCAGTGTGTGTGGGGGTCGGGGCAGGGGGTGTGGGGGTCGGGGCAGTGGGTGTGGGGGTCGGGGCAGCGTGTGTGAAGGTCGGGGCAGCATGTGTGGGGGTCGGGGCAGTGTGTGTGTGGGTCGGGGCAGCGTGTGTGGGGGTCGGGGCAGCGTGTGTGAAGGTCGGGGCAGCATGTGTGGGGGTCGGGGCAGTGTGTGTGTGGGTCGGGGCAGCGTGTGTGGGGGTCAAGGCAGTGTGTGTGGGTCGGGGCAGTGTGTGTGGGCGTCGGGGCAGTGTGTGTGGGGGTCGGGGCAGTGTGTGTGGGGCTCGGGGCAGTGTGTGTGGGGGTAGGGGCAGTGTGTGTGGGGGTCGGGGCAGTCTGTGTGGGGGTCGGGGCAGTCTGTGTGGGGGTCGGGGCAGTCTGTGTGGGGGTCGGGGCAGTGTGTGTGGGGGTCGGGGCGGTGTGTGTGGGGGTCACGGCAGTGGCACGTTGCTGGTTGAACTCACATTTGTTCTCCGTCCCGTCAAGGTTCAGCATCACCTGGTCGATCTTCTCCTGCTCGGTTACATCGAGGTTCTGCAGAAACCGAGAGCGTCAGCATCAGCGAGCATCACCCCATCCCCACCTGTCCATCCCCCTCTCCATTTCTCTCTTCCTAAATCTCCTTCATTCCCTCTCTCCCTCGCCGTCTCTTCCCTGCTGTCTCTCCCTCGCTGTCTCTCGCTCACTTTCTCTCCCTCGCTGTCTCTCCCTCGCTGTCTCTCCCTCGCCGTCTCTCCCTCGCCGTCTCTGTGATGGTCACCACTGTTTTATTATATTGTATATACCGCATACGAGGGTATTAAGGTAAGGCCCCTGTACTACAGGTACGGGGGCCGATCCCTGCCTGCTGGTTCCGCCCAGTAGGCGGAGTATAAATGTGTGGGCTCTCCGAGCTGCAGCCATTTCGGCAGCAGCTGTAGGAGGCCACACATCTCTGTGTAATAAAGCCTCGATTACTCTCTACTCTCGTCTCGTCGTAATGGATAGTGCATCAATTTATTACACAGAGATTTTACAACGATGGATCTCCGCATCAGGCCGGATCGCCTGCAGCTGCACCCTCAAGCGGACAACGCCAAAAAGGACTTCGCACATTGTCTAGCTTGCTTTGAAGCATACATCAGGTCTGCGCCAGACCCAATCTCAGAAGCACAGAAGCTCCAGATTCTGTACACGCGGCTGAGCTCCGATATCTTTCCCCTCATCCAGGACGCACCTACCTATGCAGAGGCCATGGCGCTACTGAAGGAGAATTACGCACAGCAGACCAACAAGATCTACGCCAGGCACCTCCTGTCCACGCGGCATCAACTCCCCGGTGAGTCTGTGGAAGATTTCTGGTGTGCCCTGCTCGCCCTGGTGAGAGACTGTGACTGCCAGGCTGTTTCAGCCGCTGAACATTCTAACCTGCTAATGAGAGACGCATTCATTACGGGCATAGGGTTGTCCTACATCCGCCAGCACCTCTTAGAAGGGGCTACGCTTGACCTCGCGGCGACCAAGAAACTAGCGCTCTCGCTCACAGTCGCCTCACGCAACGTACAGGCGTATGCCCCCGACCGCACGGCACACCCCTACTGGGCATCGTAGACCCCACCAGCGGCCTTCCCATTGTGGACCCCATCAGTGACCGCCCCCAGCCAACCTCACGCCTGCGGCAGCCAACCAACCCCGGGGGCCCAAGTGCTACTTCTGCGGACAGACAAAACACCCTGGCAGCGCTGCCCGGCGCGGAGCGGCAAGAAAGGACATTTCACTGCAGTGTGCCAGGCTCGCTCAATCGCCGCTATTGTCCCTGCAGCCCCCGCGTGCGGCCAGTGGGCACCGCCATCTTCCTCGCTTCAGACCACGTGCGGCCAGTGGGCACCGCCATCTTGCTCCCCTCACAACCAATGGGTGGAGCCATCTTGCCTGCCCTAGGGCACGTGTGGCCCGAGGGCGCCTCCATCTTGCCTGCCTCAGGACACGCGCAGCCCGTGGGCGCCGCCATCTTCCCTGCCTCAGGGCCCCTGCCCGTCGGGCACCTCATCGGGCCGCTCATCGCCTGCAACCGCCGCCGACCAGCCGCGTCTCGCCTCCGTCACGATCGACCAGTCCCGACCACACAACCTCATAACCGCGTCAAGAAACGTGAAGGTCAACGGGCATGAGATATCCTGCCTTCTGGACTCCGGGAGCACTGAGAGCTTCATCCACCCCGATACGGTAAGGCGCTGCTCCCTCGCGGTACACCCCATTAACCAAAGAATCTCCCTGGCCTTCGGATCCCACTCCGTGGCGATCCGGGGGTACTGCATCACCACCCTCACCGTCCAGGGCGTAGAGTTCAGCGGCTTCCGGCTCTACGTCCTCCCCAACCTCTGTGCTGCCTTGCTACTCGTCCTGGACTTCCAGTGCAACCTCCAGAGCCTAACCCTGAAATTTGGCGGGCCCCTACCACCCCTTACTGTATGCGGCCTCACGACCCTTAAGGTCGAACTGCCTTCTCTGTTTGCAAACCTCACCCCGGATTGCAAACCTGTCGCCACCAGGAGCAGACGGTACAGCGCCCAGGACAGGACCTTCATCAGGTCTGAGGTCCAGCGGCTGCTGCGGGAAGGTATCATCGAGGCCAGCAACAGTCCCTGGAGAGCCCAAGTGGTGGTGGTGAAAATGGGGGAGAAAAACAGGATGGTTGTTGACTACAGTCAGACCATCAATTGGTACAGGCAGCTCGACGCATACCCCCTCCCACTCATATCTGATATGGTCAATCAGATTGCACAGTACCTTGTCTTCTCGACAGTGGACCTGAAATCTGCCTATCACCAGCTCCCCATTCGCAAGGCCGTACACCGCGTTTGTAGCGGACGGCCGCCTTTACAATTTCCTTAGGGTTCCCTTCGGCGTCACTAACGGGGTCTCGGTCTTCCAACGAGAGATGGGCCGAATGCTGACCGGTACGGACTGCGGGCCACTTTCCCGTACCTAGATAACGTCACCATCTGCAGCCACGACCAGCAGGACCACGACGCTAACCTTTCCAAATTTCTCCACACCGCCAAACCCCTCAACCTAACCTACAACAAGGAGAAGTGTGTGTTCAGCATGAACCAATTAGCCATCCTCGGCTATGTGGTTCAGAACGGAGTTCTGGGGCCCGACCCCAATCGCATGCACCCCCTCATGGATCTCCCCCTTCCCCACTGCCCCAAGGCCCTCAAATGATGCCTGGGGTTCTTTTCGTACTACGCCCAGTGGGTCCCTAACTATGCGGACAAGGCCCGCCCACTCATCCACTCCACCGGTTTCCCACTGACGGCTGAGGCTCACCAGGCCTTCGACCGTATCAAGGCCGACTTCGCCAAGGCCGCGATGCACGCGGTTGACGAGACGCTCCCCTTCCAAGTCGAGAGCGATGCATCAGACGTCGCTCTGGCCGCCACCCTCAACCAGGCAGGCAGGCCCATGGCATTCTTTTCCCGCACCCTCCATGCCTCCTAAATTCGGCACTCCTCCATCGAAAAAGAGGCCCAAGCTATCGTTGAAGCTGTGCGGCACTGGAGGCATTACCTGGCCGGCAGGAGATTCATTCTCCTCACAGACCAATGATCGGTTGCCTTCATGTTTAACATCACACAGCGGGGTAAGATCAAAAATGACAAGATCGAGCTCTCCACCTTTAATTACGAGATTTAGTATCGCCCCGGCAAGCTCAACGAGCCCCCAGAGGCCCTGTCCCGAGGTACATGTGCCAGCGCACAAGTGGACCGACTCCGGACCCTGCACGACGATCTCTGTCACCCAGGGGTCACTCGCTTTTATCACTTCATTATGGCCCGCAATCTGCCCTACTCCATCGAGGAAGTCAGGGCTGTCACCAGAGGCCAGGTCTGCGCGGAGTGTAAACCGCACTTCTACCGGCCAGACGGTGCGCGCCTGGTGAAGGCCTTTGAACGCCTCAGCGTGGACAAAGAACAAAGAAAAGTACAGCACAGGAACAGGCCCTTCGGCCCTCCAAACCTGTGCCGACCATGCTGCCCGTCTAAACTAAAATCTTCTACACTTCCTGGGTCCGTATCCCTCTATTCCCATCCTATTCATGTATTTGTCAAGATGTCCCTTAAATGTCACTATCGTCCCTGCTTCCACCACCTCCTCCGGCAGCGAGTTCCAGGCACCCACTACCCTCTGTGTAAAAAACTTGCTCGTACATCTCCTCTAAACCTTGCCCCTCGCACCTTAAACCTATGCCCCCTAGTAATTGACCCATCTACCCTGGGGAAAAGCCTCTGACTATCCACTCTGTCTATGCCCCTCATAATTTTGTAGACCTCTATCAGGTCGCCCCTCAACCCCCGTCGTTCCAGTGAGAACAAAAAAGTTTATTCAACCTCTCCTCATAGATAATGCCCTCCATACCAGGCAACATCCTGGTAAATCTCTTCTGCACCCTCTCTAAAGCCTCCACATCCTTCTGGTAGTGTGGCGACCAGAATTGAACACTACATTCCAAGTGTGGCCTAACTAGGGTTCTATACAGCTGCAACATGACTTGCCAATTCTTATACTCAATGCCCTGGCCAATGAAGGCAAGCATGCCGTATGCCTTCTTGACTACCTTTTCCACCTGTGTTGCCCCTTTCAGTGACCTGTGGACCTGTACACCTAGATCTCTCTGACTTTCAATACTCTTGAGGGTTCTACCATTCACTGTATATTCCCTACCTGCATTAGGCCTTCCAAAATGCAATACCTCACATTTGTCCGGATTAAACTCCATCTGCCATCTCTCCGCCCAAGTCTCCAAACAATCTAAATCCTGCTGTATCCTCTGACAGTCCTCATCGCTATCCGCAATTCCACCAACCTTTGTGTCGTCTGCAAACTTACTAATCAGGCCAGTTACATTTGCCTCCAAATCATTTATATATACTATGAACAGCAAAGGTCCCAGCACTGATCCCTGCAGAACACCACTAGTCACAGCCCTCCAATTAGAAAAGCACCCTTCCATTGCTACTCTCTGCCTTCTATGACCTAGCCAGCTCACCCCTGATCCCGTGTGACTTCACCTTTGTACCAGTCTATCATGAGGGACCTTGTCAAAGGCCTTACTGAAGTCCATATAGACACTGCCCTACCTGCATCAATCATCTTTGTGACCTCTTCGAAAAACTCTATCAAGTTAGTGAGACACGACCTCCCCTTCACAAAACCATGCTGCCTCTCACTAATACGTCCATTTGCTTCCAAATGGGAGTAGATCCTGTCTCGAAGAATTCTCTCCAATAATTTCCCTACCACTGACGTAAGGCTCACCGGCCTGTAGTTCCCTGGATTATCCTTGCTACCCTTCTTAAACAAAGGAACAACATTGGCTATTCTCCAGTCCTCCGGGACATCACCTGAAGACAGTGAGGATCCAAAGATTTCTGTCAAGGTCTCAGCAATTTCCTCTCTAGCCTCCTTCAGTATTCTGGGGTAGATCCCATCCGGTCCTGGGGACTTATCTACCTTAATATTTTTCAAGACGCCCAACACCTCGTCTTTTTGGATCTCAATGTGACCCAGGCTATCTACACACCCTTCTCCAGACTCAACATCCACCAATTCATTCTCTTTGGTGAATACTGATGCAAAGTATTCATTTCGTACCTCACCCATTTCCTCTGGCTCCACACATAGATTCCCTTGCCTATCCTTCAGTGGGCCAACCCTTTCCCTGGCTACCCTCTTGCTTTTAATGTATGTGTAAAAATGTATGTGGGGTTTTCCTTAACCCTATTTGCCAATGACTTTTCGTGACCTCTTCTAGCGTTCCTGACTCCTTGCTTAAGTTCCTTCCTACGTACCTTATAAAAGGGCCCCTCCCCGCCACCGACTGCAACACGTATTTCCTCAATGTGGTCGACGAATATTCCAGATTACCCTTCGCTGTCCCATGCCCCGATATGATGTCTGCCACCATCATCAAAGCCCTCAACACCATCTTCGCTCTGTTCGGTTTCCCCGCCTACGTCCACAGCGACCGGGGATCCTCATTCATGAGCGATGAGCTGCGCCAGTTCCTGCTCAACAGGGGCATTGCCTCGAGCAGGACGACCAGCTACAACCCCCGGGGAAACGGGCAGGTGGAGAAGGAGAATGGGACGGTCTGGAAGGTCGTCCAGCTGGCCCTACGGTCCAGAAATCTCCCGGCCTCCCGCTGGTAGGATGTCCTCCCCGATGCCCTTTACTCCATTCAGTCGCTCCTGTGCACTGCGACTAACGAAACCCCCCATGAACGTCTCTTTGCCTTCCCCAGGAAGTCCACCTCCGGGGTTTCGCTCCCAACGTGGCTGGCAGCTCCAGGACCCGTTCTCCTCCGCAAGCACGGTGGACCCGTTGGTTGAGAGGGTACAGCTACTCCACGCAAACCCACGGTACGCCTACGTAGCGTACCCCGACGGCCGCCAAGACACAGTCTCCCTCAGGGACCTGGCACCAGCTGGGTCCCCACACACCACCCCCTCTGCCCCGGCGCCACCCTCCCTTTCCCCAGCGCACCCCACCACAGCCCCCGCTCCAGGACAATCCGTCCTCCCCTTGGTCCCACCCGAGGATTAAGAGGATGTCGACACGCTCTCGGAGTCACCGACGACCGAGCCGACACATGACTCGCCACGAGCACTGCGGCGCTCTCACGACGGACCAAGGCGCCTGACCGTCTAAATTTGTAACCTTCTCTGAAATTTATTGACAACCTGTATGTAAATAGTTTTCCACCCCCCCGCTGGACTCATTTTTAACAGGGGGTGAATGTGGTAGTCACCACTGTTGTATTATATTGTATATACACTGCATACGAGGGTATTACGGTAAGGCCCCTGTACTACAGGTACGGGGGTAGATCCCTGCCTGCCGGCTCCACCCAGTAGGCGGAGTATAAATGCGTGTGCTCTCCGAATGCAGCCATTTCGGCAGCAGCTGTAGGAGGCCACACATCTCTGCTTAATAAAGCCTCGATTACTCTCTACTCTCGTCTCGTCGTAATTGATAGTGCATCACTCGCTCCCTCGCTGTCTCTCCCTCGCTGTCTCTCCCTCGCTGTCTTTCTCTCTCGCTGTCTCTCCCTCATTGTCTCTCCCTCGCTGTCTCTCCCTCGCTGTCTCTCCCTCGCTGTCTTTTTCTCTCCCTCGCTGTCTTTCTCTCTTGCTGTCTTTTTCTCTCACTCTCTCGCTGTCTTTCTCTCTCGCTGTCTTTCCCTCACTGTCTGTGTCTCCCTCTGTGTCTGGTTGTCTCTCCCTATGTGTCTCTCCCTCTGTGTGTCTCTCTCTATCCTTGCTGTCTGACTCTTTCCGTCAATGTCTGTTTCTCTCTCTCCCTCTCTCGCCCTTCCTCACTTTCTCTCCCCCTCTTTCTCTGTCTCTACCATCCCCCTCAATCTCTTTCTATGTTCAGCTCTCTCTCACTCTCTCTCTTTCCCTCTTGGTTTCCCACCTCCCAGTTTCTAGTCCTCGGTGCGTCCCTTTCTCTTCCTCCCTCCCTTGATCCTTCTCCCTCTATCCCTCCCTTTCTCCCTCCTTCCATAGTGCCCTCCCTCAGTCACTCTCTCCTCTTCCCTCAGTCACCCTCTTTCCCACCTTTCCTCCATCAGACACTCTCTGTCTCTCCATTGCTTTCTCTTCACCCCCTCTTCCCCCTCTCCCTGTGCCACTCTCTCTCCTTCCTGACCTCCCAACCTCTCTCTCCCCCTTGGCCTCTCTCTCTCTGCCCCTGCCCTCTCTGCCATCGCCCAGTCTCTCTGTCTCTTCCTCTCCTTACCTCGCTAATGAGTGCGGGAGCAATGGTGTCATTGATGTGACCGACTGCTTGGAGGACTCCTGTGATAATGAAAGAGGAAAGTGTTATGACGGAGCTGCGAGGCGGGCGCTGTTTGACTCTAGTCCCACTCCTCCCCAGGTCACTACATATATTTAAATGATTTCTTTAGCTCGCAATGCAGCCAAACATGTGTTTTCCTGTCGAATCTCGGAGTGAGCATTCAGTGGCCAGATTTCCTCAATAAACCTCAAATTTATCAGTTCATCAAATCAGATTTGGCAAGTCGAAAGGCAAACCTTATTAACATGAAATATGAAAGTATTATGATTACTCTTTCCAAATATCCTGACTCTCGCATACTTTTGCCTCACATGTGCACGCACTCACGCTCACAGACACACAACACACTCGCTCGCTCACACGCATGCTCGCTCACATGCACGCTCGCTCACACGCACTCTTGCACGTGCACATACACACATGCACACACACAAGTGAACATGCGCACACATATACACTCGCACACAAGCGCCAAATCAAATAAAATCGAGGGGTCCTGACAGAAGGTAGAAAGTCAACGGTTGAAGGGAAAGGGACAGATGATGGACACATTGAAATGGTGGCTGATTTATACAGTTGCTCCCTCAACAACCGGATCTGTGAAACCACTGTTCCCATCGTCACCCAAGCAGTTGATCCTTCTTGTTTCCTGACACCCCCCCCCCCCGCCCCCCCCAGCGTAAAACCAGCTCATAAAACACAGTTTCCAAAAGTAAGTTTCTGTATTTCAAATCTGTAAATGGCCACGCAAGCCCGTTGGCCAACTGTCCGCCAGAGTAAAGAGATCTCCAGCTCCCTCGAAACTGCTTAATTACCTTTCCTTCTAAGAATCTTTTCCAGAGTGGGGGTGGGGTTGGGAAGAAACACCAGCACCAGAGACCTCATGTTAACCCTTCAGCTGACAGTGGGGGGTAAATTCTCCACCGACGGGATTTTCCGTTCCGTCGGCATCACATCCCCACCCACGGGTTTCCTGGTGGCATTTGAGGGCTGGGGGATCTATCATTAAACCGACTTGCATTCATCTAGCCCCATCCCCTCCTGAGATCTCCCCCAAAGCAACTCAACAGCCAACGGCCTTTGGGTTTGAGGTGTTAATCACAGCGTGGGTTTCCTCCGGGTGCTCCGGTTTCCTCCCACAATCCAAAGATGTGCAGGTCACGTTTGAAATTGAAACACCAAGAAATCCCAGAAACTTCACTGCGATAATGTCCCCGGGTCATGTCCACGTCTCTGTTTGAAGCGATGCAGGCTTGGCCGATTGGGCTGAAGAATCCTGGGAGAACCAGCTCCGCCCCATTGACTAAAGACCCTCAAACCTTGGCACCATTCTGGCGTACAATTGTGTCCACTTATGGGCACCTACATTTAGGAAGGATATGCTGGCATTAGAGAAAGTGCGGAAAATCTGTTTTATTTATTTGTCCACAGAGATCTGGATGACGCTGGCATTGTATTGACCAACCCTAATTGCACCTTGAGAGGGTGGTGGGTGAGCCACCATCTTGAATCCTCTGCAGTCCCGTGTGATATAGGTACACCCATGGCGCTGTTAGAGAGAAAGTTCCAGGATTTTGACCCAGCGACAGTGAAGGAACGGCCGACATATTTCCCCGTCGGGATGGTGTGTGTGGGATTTGGAGGGAAACTTTAAAAAATATATTTCATAGAATCATAGAATTTACAGTGCAGAAGGAGGCCGTTCAGCCCATCGAGTCTATCCCGGCCCTTGGAAAGAGCATTCTCCTTAAGCCTACACCTCCACCCTATCCCTGTAACCCCATCTAACCTCTTCAACACTAAGGGCAATTTATTATGGCCAATCCATCTAACCTGCACATCTTTGGACTGTGGGAGGAAACTGGAGCACCCGGAGGAAACCCACGCACACACGGGGAGGATGTGCAGACTCCGCACAGTCAGTGACCCGAGGCTGGAATTGAACCTGGGTTGCTGGAGCTGTGAGGCAGCAGTGCTAACACTGGGCCACGCCGTTTATTCAAATTTTTCTATTTTATATAATACAAAACAACCAAACAGAATAAAACACCAATACGCACATACATTTCCCAAATCACAACCTAACCCCTCATGAAACCTAACACCCCCTTTTCATCCCATCCCCCCCCCTTAGCAACTAATGGTGACCAGCTCCTGGAAATACACAATAAATAGCTGCCATCTCTGGTAAAACCACGCACGGTGTACTTAACTTTCTCCAAGTATACCATCAGATCTCCCAGCCACATTGAGGCATTGGACAGAGAAACTGACCATCACCCCAGTAGTACTCGCCTCCGGGCAATCAGCGAGGAGAAGGTCAGAACATCAGCCCGAGTCTGTCTGCAGCTCTGGTGAGTCTGACACCCCAGATATGGCCACCAAAAGACAGGGCTCCAGTTCAACCTTCAGAATCACCGACATGCTGCTAAAGGAGCAGTTCTTCAGGTGAGAGAAATCTCTCAAGCATTTCACTGGCCCGCCCAAGTCCCAAACATTCCACGTGACTAGCCTGATCGGGGGTCTCTCCCTCTCTCTCTCAAGTTAGCCATTTCCACCGCGATGGGTTATCCCCTCCCTCTTCCAAGTTCCTGGCTCCGAGGCCCACCCAAGGTGGCCACCAGCCCCACCCATAGGAATACCCCTGGTCATTGTCTGCAATCCACCCTCCTCCTCCACCCACCCTACCCCCACTCCCAACGCAGAAACCCCTATCTCCCAACCATCCTGTTCCCCCACTAGGCACATTTTCTAGGCTCATCGAAACCTGTCTAAACAGGTCCAACAGGCCGCAGCCCCTACCCCCCCCCCCCCCCTCACTCCCGTTTACTACCTTAAATCTAACTGCTGGTGAGGATTTCAAAGGGCCCCTCCCCTCCACCGACCGCAACACATACTTCCTGAATGTGGTGGACGAGCACTCCCGTTTCCCCTTCGCCATCCCCTGCCCTGACATGACAGCGGCCACAGTCATTAAAGCCCTTAACACCATATTCACACTGTTCGGTTGCCCCGCATACGTCCACAGCGACAGGGGGTCCTCCTTCATGAGTGACGAGCTGCGCCAGTTCCTGCTCAGCAACGGTATAGCCTCGAGCAGGACGACCAGCTACAACCCCCGGGGGAACGGGCAAGTAGAGAGGGAGAACGGCACGGTCTGGAAGACCGTCCTACTGGCCCTACGGTCCAGGGACCTCCCAGTTTCACGGTGGCAGGAGGTCCTTCCAGATGCCCTCCACTCCATCCGGTCACTACTGTGTACTAGCACTAACCAAACGCCTCATGAGCGCCTCCTTGTCTTCCCCAGGAAGTCCTCCTCTGGAACATCGCTGCCGACCTGGCTGGTGGCCCCAGGACCCATCTTGCTCCGAAAACATGTGCGGGCGCCCAAGTCGGACCCGTTGGTCGAGAGGGTTCACCTCCTCCACGCGAACCCGCAGTACGCTTACGTGGAGTACCCCGACGGCCGACAGGACACGGTCTCCCTGCGAGATCTGGCGCCCGCCGGCAACACGCACACCCACCTGGGCCCACCCCCAAAGGCAAAGAAAAGAGACAGAACCTCCCCCACCCACCATCCCCCCCCTCCCCCCCTACCCTCCAGCCACAAAGCAATAATCAAAACCAAAGCCTTTACACCTCTCAACCTTCCACCTTGGTTCATCTATTATCCACATGACTGCCTTAATCATTACCCCCAACTTCTTTGGCATCTCTTTGGTCCCCCATCACTCCCCCAACATCTACACTCCAATATAGAACAATTAACTCCAGTTAACCAAACATATATAGAACATAGAAAGATACAGCACAGAACAGGCCCTTAGGCCTACGATGTTGTGCCGAATCTTTATCCTAGATTAATCATAGATTATCATCGAATTTACAGTGCAGAAGGAGGCCATTCGGCCCAGCGAGTCTGCACCGGCTCTTGGAAAGAGCACCCTACCCAAGGTCAACACCTCCACCCTATCCCCATAACTCAGTAACCCCACCCAACACTAATGGCAATTTTGGACACTAAGGGCAATTTATCATGGCCAATCCACCTAACCTGCACATCTTTGGACTGTGGGAGGAAACCGGAGCACCCGGAGGAAACCCATGCACACACGGGAGGATGTGCAGACTCCGCACAGACAGTGACCCAAGCCGGAATCGAACCTGGGACCCTGGAGCTGTGAAGCAATTGTGCTATCCACAATGCTACCGCGCTGCCCAAAAAATGTACAAAAAATATTAAAACATCACCAAACAATCCTGTCCCATCAACACCATTTAAAATCCCATGCAACCCACTCAATTCCAAGTCCTCGTTCGCTGACAAAAGCCTCCGTCGCCATCACGAAAAAGCGATCCTTTTGAGTTGTGCATGACTCAAACCGCCGGGTACACCACACCAAAACATACACCGCTCTTGTACAACGCCGACTTCGCCTTATTAAAGGCCGCATCCTGATCAATCCAAATGCTGCTGTCCCTCGCATCCCGGCTTTCTTTGGCCAATTTCAGGACCCGCTCCTTCAGCCGATAACTGTGGAAACACACCATCACTGCCCTTGGCGGCTCATTCACCCTGGCCTCAACCAGAGAGTTCAGTGGGCCCTATCCAGCTTAGGTGGGGGCATCTGTTCCGCACCCCCACCCAATCAACATTTTCAAATATCTGGGGAAAGTACTTGGTTGGCCTGGGGCCCTGCACCCTCTCCGGCAACCCCACGATCCTGAGGTTGTGCCTCCTCGACATGTTTTCCAGGTCCTCGACCTTCGCCCTCAGGCCCTTATTCCTCTCCTCCACCACCAGCAGCTCAGTTTCCAGCAAGACTGTCTGGTCGCTGTGTCACGACAAGTCCCCTACACCCACTTCAGCACCTCTCCATGCTCCTTCACCGCCTCCGAGGTCCTTCCCAAACTCTTCCTTATCAGGCCAAGTGCGTCCTCAACAGACTTCTTGAGCGTCTCCATCATTTCCCTTCCTTGCCTCTCAAAGCGCTTTCTGAATTATGTCTGAAACTCGATTGCCATTACCTCAAGTCAGCGTATCTACTGTGATAGGTGCGGCCCCACCCAACGAGGTCACCTCCGTCATCTTTCCTCCCAACGAGCTTCGCATCTTCTCCGTCTCCACTGAAGGGCTGCCATTCGTACCTTCTTTCCGACATTCTTTTTCATGGCTTTTGACATTTTCTCATAAAGTACAGTTAGCTGGGCTGGATTTGTCAACCAATTTCCCCCGGGAACCGGGCTAAATTGTCATGTGAGAGTACCTTTAAGAAATGGATGTTTAAGCAATGTACCTTTAAGGAATGGAGATGATCATATTACTGAAGTGATGTACTAGGGGGGGAGCTAAGCTCACTTCTGCTTTTGGTTTCAGTTTGAAAAAGCAGCTTGTGTGTGTCTGTGTGTTTCCAGAGAGCTGCAGGAAGAAAAGCAAGGTGCTGGAGCTGAAGTCAACCAAGCTGATATATCTCTGCCATCAAACAGAAAATATATATATTCTGTGACCTGGTGTGTTACTGTTTTGAAGGTTTGAAGCCTTTTGGATGTTTGAAGGAACATTTTGAGGGATTATTTAGTGTTGTATTATTTTCGAGGTTATCTTTGAAGTAAGGGGCGTTAAGGGATCCAATGTTTATTTGACAGGTTAAGTTGAGTTCATGGAATAAACATTGTTTTGTGTTAAAAACCACGTGTCCATAATTGTAATATCACACCTGGGGAACAAGCCGCGTGCTTCAATAGCAACAATCCATTAAAGGGAGAGGTTGGTTGAACTCCATGATACATTTTGGGATTCTGAAAATGCCTCGCCCATAACAAAATGGACCAAAAAACAAGAACTCTGGCGGGAACTAATAAATGTGCGATGGTAATGCCATTGAATGTCAAGGGGGGGGAGATGGTTAGACTCTCTCTAACTGGCTGGTCCCAGTTCAGTTTCTGGTCAATGGTAATCATGTCGGATCATGGGGGATTCTGAGATGGTAGTGCTATTGAATGTCAAAGGGGAGGTGGTTAGGTTCTCTCTAGTAGTAGGTGGTCATTGCCCGGCACTTGTAAAGTGGCACAAATGTAATTTTCCACTTGTCACCCAAGCCTGGATATTCTCCAGAATTTACTGTATTTGGACATGGACTGCTTCATCACCTGAATGGTGCTGAACATTGTGCAGTCATCCGCAAACATCTCCACTTCTGACCTTATGATGGAAGGGAGGTCATTGATGAAGCAGCTGAAGATGGTTGGGCCCAGGACACTACCCTGAGGAACTCCTGCAGTGATGTCCTGGAACTGTGTTCAAACCACCACAACCATCTTCCTTGGTGTCAGGTATGACTCGAACCAGTGATGGGTTTTCCCCGCTGATTTCCATCTAGCCAGTTTTGCCAAACTTAATCAAATGTGGACTTCATATCGTGGGCGGTTCATTACCACCACACATCCTGGCCTGATGTGAAGAGGTGACTCAGTGTCAGTTGATGGCACAATCTCGCCCCTCCACCCCGTGACCCTGCGATCCCTAAATCGCTCACCTTTTCCCAGGAAACGGCCCTTGTCATTGTCCCGGAGTTCCAGAGCTTCATAGATTCCGGTGGAAGCCCCGCTGGGTACAGCAGCCCGGAACAGACCTGGGAGACAGGGATGAGACAGAGAGAGAATGAGACGATGATTGTATATCAATGAAAGTGAGAGTGAAAGAGAGAAAGAGACAGGGAGAGTAAAAGAGAGAGAGTGAGTGAGAGAGAGAGAAGGAGGCACAGAGAGACACAGAGATAGACACAGAAACAAAGAAAGAGGGAAAGGGTGATAGAGACAGAGAACGAGAGAGTCAGAAAATGAGTGTCAGAGAACGAGAGAGTCAGAGAACGAGAGAGTCAGAGAACGAGAGAGTCAGAGAACGAGAGAGTCAGAGAACGAGAAAATCAGAGAACGAGAGATGAAGAGAATGAGAGAGTCAGAGAACAAGAGTAGGAGAACGAGAGAGTCAAAGAACGAGAGAGTCAGAGAACAAGAGAGTCAGAGAACGAGAGAGTCAGAGAACGAGAGAGTGAAAGAACGATAGAGTCAGAGAACGAGAGAGTCAGAGAACGAGAGAGTCAGAGAACGAGAGAGTCAGAGAACGAGAGATGAAGAGAATGAGAGAGTCAGAGAACAAGAGTAGGAGAACGAGAGAGTCAAAGAACGAGAGAGTCAGAGAACAAGAGAGTCAGAGAACGAGAGAGTCAGAGAACGAGAGAGTGAAAGAACGATAGAGTCAGAGAACGAGAGAGTCAGATAACGAGAGAGTCAGATAACGAGAGAGTCAGAAAACAAGAGTGTCAGAGAACGAAAGAATCAGAGAACGAGAGAGTGAGAGAGCGAGAGAGTGAGAGAGCGAGAGAGTCAAAGAACGAGAGAATCAGAGAACGAGAGAGTCAGAAAACAAGAGTGTCAGAGAACGAAAGAATCAGAGAACGAGAGAGTGAGAGAGCGAGAGAGTGAGAGAGCGAGAGAGTCAGAGAACGAGAGAATCAGAGAACGAGAGAATCAGAGAACGAGAGTCAGAGAACGAGAGAGTCAGAGAACGAGAGAGTCAGAGAAAGAGAGAGTCAGAGAAAGAGAGAGTCAGAGAACGAGAGTCAGAGAACGAGAGAGTCAAAGAGCGAGAGAATCAGAGAACGAGAGAATCAGAGAACGAGAGAATCAGAGAACGAGAGCCAGGTAATGAGAGAATCAGAGAACGAGGGAATCAGAGAACGAGGGAATCAGAGAACGAGAGAGTCAGAGAACGAGAGAGTCAGAGAACGAGGGACACAGAGAACGAGAGAATCAGAGAACGAGAGAGTCAGAGAAAGAGAGAGTCAGAGAACGAGAGTCAGAGAAAGAGAGTCAGAGAACGAGAGAATCAGAGAACAAGAGTCAGAGAATGAGAGAGTCAGAGAATGAGAGAGACAGAGAACGAGGGAATCAGAGAACGAGAGAGTCAGAGAACGAGAGAGTCAGAGAACGAGAGAGTCAGAGAACGAGAGAATCAGAGAACGAGAGAATCAGAGAACGAGAGAATCAGAGAACGAGAGAGTCAGAGAACGAGAGAATCAGAGAACGAGAGCCAGAGAATGATAGAATCAGAGAACGAGAGAGTCAGAGAACGAGGGAATCAGAGAACGAGAGAGTCAGAGAACGAGGGAATCAGAGAACGAAAGAGTCAGAGAACGAGAGAGTCAGAGAACGAGAGAGTCAGAGAACGAGGTAATCAGAGAACGAGGGAATCAGAGAACGAGAGAGTCAGAGAACGAGAGAGTCGGAGAACGAGGGAATCAGAGAACGAGGGAATCAGAGAACGAGAGAGTCAGAGAACGAGAGTGTCAGAGAACGAGAGAGACAGAGAACGAGAGAGTCAGAGAACGAGAGAATCAGAGAACGAGAAAATCAGAGAACGAGAGAATCAGAGAAAGAGTCAGAGAGCGAGAGAGTCAGAGAACGAGAGAGTCAGAGAACGAGAGAATCAGAGAACGAAAGAGTCAGAGAACGAGAGAGTCAGAGAACGAGGGACACAGAGAACGAGAGAGTCAGAGAACGAGAGAGTCAGAGATCGAGAGAGTCAGAGATCGAGAGAGTCAGAGAACGAGAGAGTCAGAGATCGAGAGAGTCAGAGATCGAGAGAGTCAGAGAACGAGGGACACAGAGAACGAGAGAGTCAGAGAACGAGAGAGTCAGAGATCGAGAGAGTCAGAGAACGAGGGACACAGAGAATCTGGGAATCAGAGAACGAGAGAGTCAGAGAACGAGAGAATCAGAGAACGAGAGAGTCAGAGATCGAGAGAGTCAGAGATCGAGAGAGTCAGAGATCGAGAGAGTCAGAGATCGAGAGAGTCAGAGAACGAGAGAGTCAGAAAACGAGAGAGTCAGAGATCGAGAGAGTCAGAGAACGAGGGACACAGAGAACGAGAGAGTCAGAAAACGAGAGAGTCAGAGAACGAGAGAGTCAGAGAACGAGAGAGTCAGAGAACGAGAGAGTCAGAGAACGAGAGATTCAGAGAACGAGAGATTCAGAGAACGAGAGAGTCAGAGAACGAGAGAGTCAGAGAACGAGAGAGTCAGAGAACGAGAGAGTCAGAGAACGAGAGAGTCAGAGAACGAGAGAGTCAGAGAACGAGAGAGTCAGAGAACGAGAGAGTCAGAGAAAGAGAGAGTCAGAGAACGAGAGAGTCAGAGAACGAGAGAGTCAGAAAACGAGAGAGTCAGAGAACGAGAGAGTCAGAGATCGAGAGAGTCAGAGAATGAGGGACACAGAGAATCTGGGAATCAGAGAACGAGAGAGTCAGAGAATGAGAGAATCAGAGAACGAGAGAGTCAGAGAACGAGAGTCAGAGAACGAGAGAGTCAGAGAACGAGAGAGTCAGAAAACGAGAGAGTCAGAGAACGAGAGAATCAGAGATCGAGAGAGTCAGAGAACGAGGGACACAGAGAATCTGGGAATCAGAGAACGAGAGAGTCAGAGAACGAGAGAATCAGAGAACGAGAGAGTCAGAAAATGAGAGAGTCAGAGAACGAGAGAGTCAGAGAATGCGAGAGTCAGAGAATGCGAGAGTCAGAGAACGAGAGAGCCAGAGAACGAGAAAATCAGAGAACGAGAGACACAGAGAACGAGAGACACAGAGAACGAGAGTCAGAGAACGAGAGAGTCGGAGAACGAGAGAGTCAGAAAACGAGAGAGTCAGAGAACGAGAGAGTCAGAGAACGAGAGAGTCAGAGAACGAGAGAGTCAGAGAACGAGAGTCAGAGAACGAGGGAATCAGAGAACGAGAGAGTCAGAGAGCGAGATAATGAGAGAACGAGAGAGTCAGAGAACGAGAGAGTCAGAGAACGAGAGAGTCAGAGAACGAGAGACACAGAGAACGAGAGAGTCAGAGAACGAGAGAGTCAGAGAACGAGAGAATCAGAGAACGAGAGAGTCAGAGAACGAGAGAGTCAGAGAACGAGGGAATCAGAGAACGAGAGAGTCAGAGAACGAGAGACACAGAGAACGAGAGAGCCAGAGAACGAGAGAGCCAGAGAACGAGAGAGAGTCAGGGGACACAGAGAACGAGAGAATCAGAGAACGAGAGAGTAGAGAACGAGAGAGTCAGAGAACGAGAGAGTCAGAGAAAGAGAGAGTCAGAGAACGAGAGAGTCAGAGAACAAGAGAGTCAGAGAACGAGAGAGTCAGAGAACGGGAGAGTCAGAGAACGGGAGAGTCAGAGAACGGGAGAGTCAGAGAACGGGAGAGTCAGAGAACGAGTGAGAGAGAGAGACAGATAACGAGTGAGAGAGAAACAGAGAATGACAGATAACGATGAGAGAGAGACAGAACGAGTGAGAGAGAGACAGAGAACGAGTGAGAGAATGACAAAGACAGACAGAGAGAGAGACAGGGAGAGAGACGAGTGAAGGAGAGAGAGACGAATGAAGGAGAGTTAGAGCGCGAGGGAGGCGGAGCGCGAGGGAGGCGGAGCGCGAGGGAGGCGGCGCGCGAGGGAGGCGGCGCGCGAGGGAGGCGGCGCGCGAGGGAGGCGGCGCGCGAGGGAGGCGGCGCGCGAGGGAGGCGGCGCGCGAGGGAGGCGGCGCGCGAGGGAGGCGGCGCGCGAGGGAGGCGGCGCGCGAGGGAGGCGGCGCGCGAGGGAGGCGGCGCGCGAGGGAGGCGGCGCGCGAGGGAGGCGGCGCGCGAGGGAGGCGGCGCGCGAGGGAGAGGGAGCGCGCGAGGGAGGCGGAGCGCGAGGGAGGCGGCGCGCGAGGGAGGCGGCGCGCGAGGGAGGCGGCGCGCGAGGGAGGCGGAGCGCGAGGGAGGCGGCGCGCGAGGGAGGCGGCGCGCGAGGGAGGCGGCGCGCGAGGGAGGCGGCGCGCGAGGGAGAGGGAGCGCGCGAGGGAGGCGGAGCGCGAGGGAGGCGGCGCGCGAGGGAGGCGGCGCGCGAGGGAGGCGGCGCGCGAGGGAGGCGGAGCGCGAGGGAGGCGGCGCGCGAGGGAGGCGGCGCGCGAGGGAGGCGGCGCGCGAGGGAGGCGGCGCGCGAGGGAGGCGGCGCGCGAGGGAGGCGGCGCGCGAGGGAGGCGGCGCGCGAGGGAGGCGGCGCGCGAGGGAGGCGGCGCGCGAGGGAGGCGGCGCGCGAGGGAGGCGGCGCGCGAGGGAGGCGGCGCGCGAGGGAGAGGGAGCGCGCGAGGGAGGGGGAGCGCGCGAGGGAGGGGGAGCGCGCGAGGGAGGGGGAGCGCGCGAGGGAGGGGGAGCGCGCGAGGGAGGAGGAGCGCGCGAGGGAGGGGGAGCGCGCGAGGGAGGGGGAGCGCGCGAGGGAGGGGGAGCGCGCGAGGGAGGCGGAGCGCGCGAGGGAGGAGGAGCGCGCGAGGGAGGCGGAGCGCGCGAGGGAGGCGGAGCGCGCGAGGGAGGCGGAGCGCGCGAGGGAGGCGGAGCGCGCGAGGGAGGCGGAGCGCGCGAGGGAGGCGGAGCGCGCGAGGGAGGCGGAGCGCGCGAGGGAGAGGCGGAGCGCGCGAGGGAGGCGGAGCGCGCGAGGGAGGCGGAGCGCGCGAGGGAGGCGGAGCGCGCGAGGGAGGGGGAGCGCGCGAGGGAGGGGGAGCGCGCGAGGGAGGCGGAGCGCGCGAGGGAGGCGGAGCGCGCGAGGGAGGCGGAGCGCGCGAGGGAGGCGGAGCGCGCGAGGGAGGCGGAGCGCGCGAGGGAGGCGGAGCGCGCGAGGGAGGCGGAGCGCGCGAGGGAGGCGGAGCGCGCGAGGGAGGGGGAGCGCGCGAGGGAGGGGGAGCGCGCGAGGGAGGCGGGAGCGCGCGAGGGAGGCGGAGCGCGCGAGGGAGGCGGCGGGCGAGGGAGAGGGAGCGCGCGAGGTAGAGGGAGCGCGCGAGGGAGGGGGAGCGCGCGAGGGAGGGGGAGCGCGCGAGGGAGGGGGAGCGCGCGAGGGAGGGGGAGCGCGCGAGGAAGGGGGAGCGCGCGAGGGAGGCGGAGCGCGCGAGGGAGGAGGAGCGCGCGAGGGAGGCGGAGCGCGCGAGGGAGGCGGAGCGCGCGAGGGAGGCGGAGCGCGCGAGGGAGGCGGAGCGCGCGAGGGAGGCGGAGCGCGCGAGGGTGGCGGAGCGCGCGAGGGAGGCGGAGCGCGCGAGGGAGGCGGAGCGCGCGAGGGAGGCGGAGCGCGCGAGGGAGGGGGAGCGCGCGAGGGAGGGGGAGCGCGCGAGGGAGGGGGAGCGCGCGAGGGAGGCGGAGCGCGCGAGGGAGGCGGAGCGCGCGAGGGAGGCGGAGCGCGCGAGGGAGGCGGAGCGCGCGAGGGAGGCGGAGCGCGCGAGGGTGGCGGAGCGCGCGAGGGTGGCGGAGCGCGCGAGGGAGGCGGAGCGCGCGAGGGAGGCGGAGCGCGCGAGGGAGGCGGAGCGCGCGAGGGAGGCGGAGCGCGCGAGGGAGGCGGAGCGCGCGAGGGAGGCGGAGCGCGCGAGGGAGGCGGAGCGCGCGAGGGAGGCGGAGCGCGCGAGGGAGGCGGAGCGCGCGAGGGAGGCGGAGCGCGCGAGGGAGGCGGAGCGCGCGAGGGAGAGAGAGCGCGCGAGGGAGAGAGAGCGCGCGAGGGAGAGAGCGCGCGAGGGAGAGAGAGCGCGAGGGAGAGAGAGCGCGAGGGAGAGAGAGCGCGAGGGAGAGAGAGCGCGAGGGAGAGAGAGCGCGAGGGAGAGAGAGCGCGAGGGAGAGAGAGCGCGAGGGAGAGAGAGCGCGAGGGAGAGAGAGCGCGAGGGAGAGAGAGCGCGAGGGAGAGCGCGCGCGAGGGAGAGAGCGCGCGAGGGAGAGCGCGCGCGAGGGAGAGCGCGCGCGAGGGAGAGCGCGCGCGAGGGAGAGCGCGCGCGAGGGAGAGCGCGCGCGAGGGAGAGCGCGCGCGAGGGAGAGCGCGCGCGAGGGAGAGCGCGCGCGAGGGAGAGCGCGCGCGAGGGAGAGCGCGCGCGAGGGAGAGCGCGCGCGAGGGAGAGCGCGCGCGAGGGAGAGCGCGCGCGAGGGAGAGCGCGCGCGAGGGAGAGCGCGCGCGAGGGAGAGCGCGCGCGAGGGAGAGCGAGCGCGAGGGAGAGCGAGCGCGAGGGAGAGCGAGCGCGAGGGAGAGAGAGCGCGAGGGAGAGAGAGCGCGAGGGAGAGAGAGCGCGAGGGAGAGAGAGCGCGAGGGAGAGAGAGCGCGAGGGAGAGTGAGCGCGAGGGAGAGAGAGCGCGAGGGAGAGAGAGCGCGAGGGAGAGAGAGCGCGAGGGAGAGAGAGCGCGAGGGAGAGAGAGCGCGAGGGAGAGAGAGCGCGAGGGAGAGAGAGCGCGAGGGAGAGAGAGCTCGAGGGAGAGCGCGCGCGAGGGAGAGCGCGCGCGAGGGAGAGCGCGCGCGAGGGGGAGCGCGCGCGAGGCGGAGCGCGCGCGAGGCGGAGCGCGCGCGAGGGAGAGCGCGCGCGAGGGAGAGCGCGCGCGAGGGAGAGCGCGCGCGAGGGAGAGCGCGCGCGAGGGAGAGCGCGCGCGAGGGAGAGCGAGCGCGAGGGAGAGAGAGCGCGAGGGAGAGAGAGCGCGAGGGAGAGAGAGCGCGAGGGAGAGAGAGCGCGAGGGAGAGAGAGCGCGAGGGAGAGAGAGCGCGAGGGAGAGAGAGCGCGAGGGAGAGAGCGCGCGAGGGAGAGAGAGCGCGAGGGAGAGCGCGCGCGAGGGAGAGCGCGCGCGAGGGAGAGCGCGCGCGAGGGAGAGCGCGCGCGAGGGAGAGCGCGCGCGAGGGAGAGCGCGCGCGAGGGAGAGAGAGCGCGAGGGAGAGAGAGCGCGAGGGAGAGAGAGCGCGAGGGAGAGAGCGCGCGAGGGAGAGCGCGCGCGAGGGAGAGCGCGCGCGAGGGAGAGCGCGCGCGAGGGAGAGCGCGCGCGAGGGAGAGCGCGCGCGAGGGAGAGCGCGCGCGAGGGAGAGCGCGCGCGAGGGAGAGCGCGCGCGAGGGAGAGCGCGAGCGAGGGAGAGCGCGCGCGAGGGAGAGCGCGCGCGAGGGAGAGCGCGCGCGAGGGAGAGCGCGCGCGAGGGAGAGCGCGCGCGAGGGAGAGAGAGCGCGAGGGAGAGAGAGCGCGAGGGAGAGAGAGCGCGAGGGAGAGCGCGCGCGAGGGAGAGAGAGCGCGAGGGAGAGAGAGCGCGAGGGAGAGAGAGCGCGAGGGAGAGAGAGCGCGAGGGAGAGAGAGCGCGAGGGAGAGAGAGCGCGAGGGAGAGAGAGCGCGAGGGAGAGCGCGCGCGAGGGAGAGCGCGCGCGAGGGAGAGCGCGCGCGAGGGAGAGCGCGCGCGAGGGAGAGCGCGCGCGAGGGAGAGCGCGCGCGAGGGAGAGAGAGCGCGAGGGAGAGAGAGCGCGAGGGAGAGAGAGCGCGAGGGAGAGCGCGCGCGAGGGAGAGCGCGCGCGAGGGAGAGCGCGCGCGAGGGAGAGCGCGCGCGAGGGAGAGCGCGCGCGAGGGAGAGAGAGCGCGAGGGAGAGAGAGCGCGAGGGAGAGAGAGCGCGAGGGAGAGAGAGCGCGAGGGAGAGAGAGCGCGAGGGAGAGAGAGCGCGAGGGAGAGAGAGCGCGAGGGAGACAGAGCGCGAGGGAGACAGAGCGCGAGGGAGACAGAGCGCGAGGGAGACAGAGCGCGAGGGAGACAGAGCGCGAGGGAGACAGAGCGCGAGGGAGACAGAGCGCGAGGGAGACAGAGCGCGAGGGAGACAGAGCGCGAGGGAGACAGAGCGCGAGGGAGACAGAGCGCGAGGGAGACAGAGCGCGAGGGAGACAGAGCGCGAGGGAGACAGAGCGCGAGGGAGACAGAGCGCGAGGGAGACAGAGCGCGAGGGAGACAGTCCTCCTGTTTCCTCCCACAGTCCAAAAGTGTGCAGGTTAGGTGGATTGGCCATGATCAATTGCCCCTTAGTGTCCAAAGGATAGGTGGGGTTACAGGGATAGGGCGTGGGGCGGGGTGCTAGGTATGGTGCTCCCTTGGAAGGTCAGTAACTCAATGGGCTGAATGGCCTCCGTCTCTCCTTGTGTACTGTAGGGATTCTATGATTCTATGACCCGGGTTCAATCCCCGCTCTGGGTCACTGTCCGTGTGGAGTTTGCACAGTCTCCCCGTGTCTGCGTGGGTGCTCACAACCCTAAGATGTGCAGGGTAGGTGGATTGGCCACACTAAATTGCCCCTTAATTGGAAATAAAAGAATTGGGTGCTGTAAATTCTTTGAAAAAGAGACTCTTTGCAACCTCCATCATTGAGCCGACCCACAGCCCGAGTCCCCAGTCTCTGCAGTGGTCCACCTTGACCCCGCCGCCCACTCCCTCAAGACTGACCTTTGACTCTCACCTGTCAGCCCTCCTCCATTGGGTTGCCTCAATCCCTCGGCAGCTGGTCTCGGGTAGGGGGTGGATGGTCAGGGATTCTTGTCCGCGGGCTGGAATTTGGAGGCAATGGCTACGATTTAAAACCTCTGGTGGCGCCGCCCCCTCCCTCCCTCCCTGCCCTCACACCCCCGCTACAACCCTGCTGATATCACTCCAACTAACCCCTCCCTAGTTAGATCAGACCCATCGGAAGGGGAGGGGGTCGTGCTTGCGGAGGGGGAGTGGGAATGAGACCGCTGTATTTTGAAGGCGGATGTGGGAGCTGTTCAGAGACACCCGTCCCCCTCCCTCCTCCCCGAACCCCGCCCCTCCTCCCCCCACGTGCACCCTCCCTTACAAGTCCCACCCACTTGCTCTAACACTTACCTTTCTCGGTCCAAAGGTCAACCTCAACTGTTGGGTTCCCCCGCGAATCGAGGATCTCACGGGCATGAATCTTGGTGATTGACATGGCAGCTCCTGAACTGAGGGAAGAAACACCGAGGGTCACAAATGGAGAGACACAGGACCGCCCTTTCCCCTGTGGGCTCAACCCCTGACCCACCCACCCCCACCAAAGGCTCACTCATCCCACCTATAAAGCTCTGGCTGCGGGGCTGTGGTAGTACCAGGTATTGCGGTACTTGAGAGGTGGATGACCATTGGTTAGACCCAGGAGTCTACCATTGGCTGATGTACATAGCTCCGCCCTGAAAGGCGGAGTATAAGAACCGTTGCCGTCCCAACAGCCTTCACTTTCTGTATCGAAGCTGCTGGGGAAGAGTTTAGCAGATTAAAGCCGATTAGTTATGAATCACTTCGTCTTGAGAGTAATTGATCGCGCATCAGGGGCCCAGAGAGCTTGATGGTGGGAGATATTCGAACTGGAAGGTTGGCACCGCTGTGGAAACCCAGTTGGAGGGTGGTAGTGGTGCACTGGACAAGGGCCAGGAGCAGGAATCAGGACTAATTCACCCCCTATTCTAAGCCCCACGGATTGGCGAGCGAAAGCAGTGAGCGAGCGCCATGCTGACGGAAGGTCAGCACTCAGGGAGCGTCATATTGCGGAGGCTCTGTACTGAGGGAGAGCTGCACTGTCAGAGGGTCAGTACTGAGGGAGTGCCGCACTGTCAGAGGGTCAGTACTGAGAGAGAGCTGCACTGTCAGAGGGTTAGTACTGAGGGAGAACTGCACTGTCCGAGGGTCAGTACTGAGGGAGTGCCGCACTGTCAGAGGGTCAGTGCTGAGAGAGAGCTGCACTGGCAGAGGGTCAGTACTGAGGGAGAGCTGCACTATCAGAGCGTCAGTACTGAGGGATTGCTGCACTGTCAGAGGGTCAGTACTGAGGGAGAACTGCACTGTCAGAGGGTCAGTACTGAGGGAGAGCTGCACTGTCAGAGGGTCAGTACTGAGGGATTGCTGCACTGTCAGAGGGTCAGTACTGAGGGAGAACTGCACTGTCAGAGATTCAGTACTGAGGGAGAGCTGCACTATCAGAGGGTCAGTATTGAGGGAGAACTGCACTGTCAAAGGGTCAGTGCTGAGGGATTGCTGCACTGTCAGAGGGTCAGTACTGAGGGAGTGCTGCACTGTCAGAGGGTCAGTACTGAGGGAGTGCTGCACTGTCAGAGGGTCAGTACTGAGGGAGAGCTGCACTATCAGAGGGTCAGTATTGAGGGTGAGGGAGAACTGCACTGTCAGAGGGTCAGAGGGTCAGTACTGAGGGACTGCTGCGCTGTCAGAGGGTCAGTATTGAGAGAGTGGCGCACTGTCAGAGGGTCAGTACTGAGGGAGTGCCGCACTGTCAGAGGGTCAGTACTGAGGGAGAGCTGCACTACCAGAGGGTCAGTATTGAGGGAGAACTGCACTGTCAGAGGGTCAGAGGGTCAGTACTGAGGGACTGCTGCGCTGTCAGAGGGTCAGTATTGAGAGAGTGGCGCACTGTCAGAGGGTCAGTACTGAGGGAGTGCCGCACTGTCAGAGGGTCAGTACTGAGGGAGTGTCGCACTGTCAGAGGGTCAGTACTGAGCGAGTGCTGCACTGTCAGAGGGTCAGTGCTGAGGGAGTGCTGCACTGTCAGAGGGTCAGTATTGAGAGAGTGCCGGACTGTCAGAGGGTCAGTACTGAGGGAGTGCTGCACTGTCAGAGGGTCAGTACTGAGGGAGTGTCGCACTGTCAGAGGGTCAGTACTGAGCGAGTGCTGCACTGTCAGAGGGTCAGTACTGAGGGAGTGCTGCACTGTCAGAGGGTCAGTATTGAGAGAGTGCCACACTGTCAGAGGGTCAGTACTGAGGGAGAGCTGCACTGTCAGAGGGTCAGTACTGAGGGAGTGCTGCACTGTCAGAGGGTCAGTACTGAGGGAGTGCCGCACTGTCAGAGGGTCAGTATTGAGAGAGTGCCACACTGTCAGAGGGTCAGTACTGAGGGAGAGCTGCACTGTCAGAGGGTCAGTACTGAGGGAGTGCTGCACTGTCAGAGGGTCAGTACTGAGGGAGTGCCGCACTGTCAGAGGGTCAGTACTGAGGGAGAGCTGCACTGTCAGAGGGTCAGTACTGAGGGAGAACTGCACTGTCAGCGGGTCAGTACTGAGGGAGAACTGCACTGTCAGAGATTCAGTACTGAGGGAGAGCTGCACTATCAGAGGGTCAGTATTGAGGGAGAACTGCACTGTCAGAGGGTCAGTGCTGAGGGATTGCTGCACTGTCAGAGGGTCAGTACTGAGGGAGTGCTGCACTGTCTGAGGGTCAGTACTGAGGGAGTGCTGCACTGTCAGAGGGTCAGTACTGAGGGAGTGCTGCACTGTCAGAGGGTCAGTACTGAGGGAGAGCTGCACTATCAGAGGGTCAGTATTGAGGGAGAACTGCACTGTCAGAGGGTCAGAGGGTCAGTACTGAGGGAGTGCCGCACTGTCAGAGGGTCAGTACTGAGGGAGTGGCGCACTGTCAGAGGGTCAGTACTGAGCGAGTGCTGCACTGTCAGAGGGTCAGTGCTGAGGGAGTGCTGCACTGTCAGAGGGTCAGTATTGAGAGAGTGCCGGACTGTCAGAGGGTCAGTACTGAGGGAGTGCTGCACTGTCAGAGGGTCAGTACTGAGGGAGTGTCGCACTGTCAGAGGGTCAGTACTGAGCGAGTGCTGCACTGTCAGAGGGTCAGTACTGAGGGAGTGCTGCACTGTCAGAGGGTCAGTATTGAGAGAGTGCCGCACTGTCAGAGGGTCAGTACTGAGGGAGAGCTGCACTGTCAGAGGGTCAGTACTGAGGGAGTGCTGCACTGTCAGAGGGTCAGTACTGAGGGAGTGCCGCACTGTCAGAGGGTCAGTACTGAGGGAGAGCTGCACTGTCAGAGGGTCAGTACTGAGGGAGAACTGCACTGTCAGCGGGTCAGTACTGAGGGAGAGCTGCACTATCAGAGGGTCAGTACTGAGGGAGAACTGCACTGTCAGAGGGTCAGTACTGAGGGATTGCTGCACTGTCAGAGGGTCAGTACTGAGGGAGTGCTGCACTGTCAGAGGGTCAGTACTGAGGGAGTGCTGCACTGTCAGAGGGTCAGTACTGAGGGAGTGCCGCACTGTCAGAGGGTCAGTACTGAGGGAGTGCTGCACTGTCAGAGGGTCAGTACTGAAGGAGTGCTGTACTGTCAGAGGGTCAGTATTGAGAGAGTGCCGCACTGTCAGAGGGTCAGTACTGAGGGAGAGCTGCACTATCAGAGGGTCAGTACTGAGGGAGAACTGCACTGTCAGAGGGTCAGTACTGAGGGATTGCTGCACTGTCAGAGGGTCAGTACTGAGGGAGTGCTGCACTGTCAGAGGGTCAGTACTGAGGGAGTGCTGCACTGTCAGAGGGTCAGTACTGAGGGAGTGCCGCACTGTCAGAGGGTCAGTACTGAGGGAGTGCTGCACTGTCAGAGGGTCAGTACTGAAGGAGTGCTGTACTGTCAGAGGGTCAGTATTGAGAGAGTGCCGCACTGTCAGAGGGTCAGTACTGAGGGAGAGCTGCACTGTCAGAGGGTCAGTACTGAGGGAGTGCTGCACTGTCAGAGGGTCAGTACTGAGGGAGAGCTGCACTGTCAGAGGGTCAGTACTGAGGGAGCGCCGCACTGTCAGAGGGTCAGTACTGAGGGAGCACCGAACTGTCAGAGGGTCAGTACTGACGGAGCGCCGCACTGTCAGAGGGTCAGTACTGAGGGAGCACCGCACTGTCAGAGGGTCAGTATTGAGGGCGCACCGCACTGTCAGAGGGTCAGTACTGAGGGAGCACCGCACTGTCAGAGGGTCAGTACTGAGGGTGTGCCGCACTGTCAGAGGGTCAGCACTGAGGGAGCACCGCACTGTCCGAGGGTCAGTGCTGAGGGTTTGCTGCACTGTCAGAGGGTCAGTACTGAGGGAGTGCTGCACTGTCAGAGGGTCAGTACTGAGGGAGCGCCGCACTGTCAGAGGGTCAGTACTGAGGGCGCACCGAACTGTCAGAGGGTCAGTACTGACGGAGCGCCGCACTGTCAGAGGGTCAGTACTGAGGGAGCACCGCACTGTCAGAGGGTCAGTATTGAGGGCGCACCGCACTGTCAGAGGGTCAGTACTGAGGGAGCACCGCACTGTCAGAGGGTCAGTACTGAGGGAGAGCTGCACTATCAGAGGGTCAGTATTGAGGGAGAACTGCACTGTCAGAGGGTCAGTGCTGAGGGATTGCTGCACTGTCAGAGGGTCAGTACTGAGGGAGTGCTGCACTGTCAGAGGGTCAGTACTGAGGGAGAGCTGCACTATCAGAGGGTCAGTATTGAGGGAGAACTGCACTGTCAGAGGGTCAGAGGGTCAGTACTGAGGGAGTGCTGCGCTGTCAGAGGGTCAGTATTGAGAGAGTGGCGCACTGTCAGAGGATCAGTACTGAGGGAGTGCCACACTGTCAGAGGGTCAGTACTGAGGGAGTGTCGCACTGTCAGAGGGTCAGTACTGAGCGAGTGCTGCACTGTCAGAGGGTCAGTACTGAGGGAGTGCTGCACTGTCAGAGGGTCAGTATTGAGAGAGTGCCGCACTGTCAGAGGGTCAGTACTGAGGGAGAGCTGCACTGTCAGAGGGTCAGTACTGAGGGAGTGCTGCACTGTCAGAGGGTCAGTATTGAGAGAGTGGCGCACTGTCAGAGGATCAGTACTGAGGGAGTGCCGCACTGTCAGAGGGTCAGTACTGAGGGAGTGCTGCACTGTCAGAGGGTCAGTACTGAGCGAGTGCTGCACTGTCAGAGGGTCAGTACTGAGGGAGTGCTGCACTATCAGAGGGTCAGTATTGAGGGAGAACTGCACTGTCAGAGGGTCAGTACTGAGGGAGTGCCGCACTGTCAGAGGGTCAGTACTGAGGGAGTGGCGCACTGTCAGAGGGTCAGTACTGAGCGAGTGCTGCACTGTCAGAGGGTCAGTGCTGAGGGAGTGCCGCACTGTCAGAGGGTCAGTACTGAGGGAGTGTCGCACTGTCAGAGTGTCAGTACTGAGCGAGTGCTGCACTGTCAGAGGGTCAGTACTGAGGGAGTGCTGCACTGTCAGAGGGTCAGGATTGAGAGAGTGCCGCACTGTCAGAGGGTCAGTACTGAGGGAGAGCTGCACTGTCAGAGGGTCAGTACTGAGGGAGTGCTGCACTGTCAGAGGGTCAGTACTGAGGGAGTACCGCACTGTCAGAGGGTCAGTACTGAGGGAGAGCTGCACTGTCAGAGGGTCAGTACTGAGGGAGAACTGCACTGTCAGCGGGTCAGTACTGAGGGAGAGCTGCACTATCAGAGGGTCAGTACTGAGGGAGAACTGCACTGTCAGCGGGTCAGTACTGAGGGATTGCTGCACTGTCAGAGGGTCAGTACTGAGGGAGAACTGCACTGCCAGAGATTCAGTACTGAGGGAGAGCTGCACTATCAGAGGGTCAGTATTGAGGGAGAACTGCACTGTCAGAGGGTCAGTGCTGAGGGATTGCTGCACTGTCAGAGGGTCAGTACTGAGGGAGTGCTGCACTGTCAGAGGGTCAGTACTGAGGGAGAGCGGCACTATCAGAGGGTCAGTATTGAGGGAGAACTGCACTGTCAGAGGGTCAGAGGGTCAGTACTGAGGGAGTGCTGCGCTGTCAGAGGGTCAGTATTGAGAGAGTGGCGCACTGTCAGAGGGTCAGTACTGAGGGAGTGCCGCACTGTCAGAGGGTCAGTACTGAGGGAGTGTCGCACTGTCAGAGGGTCAGTACTGAGCGAGTGCTGCACTGTCAGACGGTCAGTACTGAGGGAGTGCTGCACTGTCAGAGGGTCAGTACTGAGGGAGTGTCACACTGTCAGAGGGTCAGTACTGAGCGAGTGCTGCACTGTCAGAGGGTCAGTACTGAGGGAGTGCTGCACTGTCAGAGGGTCAGTATTGAGAGAGTGCCGCACTGTCAGAGGGTCAGTACTGAGGGAGAGCTGCACTGTCAGAGGGTCAGTACTGAGGGAGTGCTGCACTGTCAGAGGGTCAGTACTGAGGGAGTGCCGCACTGTCAGAGGGTCAGTACTGAGGGAGAGCTGCACTGTCAGAGGGTCAGTACTGAGGGAGAACTGCACTGTCAGAGGGTCAGTACTGAGGGAGCACCGAACTGTCAGAGGGTCAGTACTGACGGAGCGCCGCACTGTCAGAGGGTCAGTACTGAGGGAGTGCCGCACTGTCAGAGGGTCAGTACTGAGGGAGTGTCCCACTGTCATAGGGTCAGTACTGAGCGAGTACTGCACTGTCAGAGGGTCAGTGCTGAGGGAGTGCTGCACTGTCAGAGGGTCAGTATTGAGAGAGTGCCGGACTGACAGAGGGTCAGTACTGAGGGAGTGCTGCACTGTCAGAGGGTCAGTACTGAGGGAGTGTCGCACTGTCAGAGGGTCAGTACTGAGCGAGTGCTGCACTGTCAGAGGGTCAGTACTGAGGGAGTGCTGCACTGTCAGAGGGTCAGTATTGAGAGAGTGCCGCACTGTCAGAGCGTCAGTACTGAGGGAGAGCTGCACTGTCAGAGGGTCAGTACTGAGGGAGTGCTGCACTGTCAGAGGGTCAGTACTGAGGGAGTGCCGCACTGTCAGAGGGTCAGTACTGAGGGAGAGCTGCACTGTCAGAGGGTCAGTACTGAGGGAGAACTGCACTGTCAGCGGGTCAGTACTGAGGGAGAGCTGCACTATCAGAGGGTCAGTACTGAGGGAGAACTGCACTGTCAGAGGGTCAGTACTGAGGGATTGCTGCACTGTCAGAGGGTCAGTACTGAGGGAGTGCTGCACTGTCAGAGGGTCAGTACTGAGGGAGTGCCGCACTGTCAGCGGGTCAGTACTGAGGGAGAGCTGCACTATCAGAGGGTCAGTACTGAGGGAGAACTGCACTGTCAGAGGGTCAGTACTGAGGGAGTGCCGCACTGTCAGAGGGTCAGAGGGTCAGTACTGAGGGAGTGCTGCGCTTTCAGAGGGTCAGTATTGAGAGAGTGGCGCACTGTCAGAGGATCAGTACTGAGGGAGTGCCGCACTGTCAGAGGGTCAGTACTGAGGGAGTGTCGCACTGTCAGAGGGTCAGTACTGAGCGAGTGCTGCACTGTCAGAGGGTCAGTACTGAGGGAGTGCTGCACTGTCAGAGGGTCAGTATTGAGAGAGTGCCGCACTGTCAGAGGTTCAGTACTGAGGGAGAGCTGCACTGTCAGAGGGTCAGTACTGAGGGAGAACTGCACTGTCAGCGGGTCAGTACTGAGGGAGAGCTGCACTATCAGAGGGTCAGTACTGAGGGAGAACTGCACTGTCAGCGGGTCAGTACTGAGGGATTGCTGCACTGTCAGAGGGTCAGTACTGAGGGAGAACTGCACTGTCAGAGATTCAGTACTGAGGGAGAGCTGCACTATCAGAGGGTCAGTATTGAGGGAGAAATGCACTGTCAGAGGGTCAGTGCTGAGGGATTGCTGCACTGTCAGAGGGTCAGTACTGAGGGAGTGCTGCACTGTCAGAGGGTCAGTACTGAGGGAGAGCTGCACTGTCAGAGGGTCAGTACTGAGGGAGAGCTGCACTATCAGAGGGTCAGTATTGAGGGAGAACTGCACTGTCAGAGGGTCAGAGGGTCAGTACTGAGGGAGTGCTGCGCTGTCAGAGGGTCAGTATTGAGAGAGTGGCGCACTGTCAGAGGGTCAGTACTGAGGGAGTGCCGCACTGTCAGAGGGTCAGTACTGAGGGAGTGTCGCACTGTCAGAGGGTCAGTACTGAGCGAGTGCTGCACTGTCAGAGGGTCAGTACTGAGGGAGTACTGCACTGTCAGAGGGTCAGTATTGAGAGAGTGTCGGACTGTCAGAGGGTCAGTACTGAGGGAGTGCTGCACTGTCAGAGGGTCAGTACTGAGGGAGTGCTGCACTGTCAGAGGGTCAGTACTGAGGGAGTGCCGCACTGTCAGAGGGTCAGTACTGAGGGAGTGTCGCACTGTCAGAGGGTCAGTACTGAGCGAGTGCTGCACTGTCAGAGGGTCAGTACTGAGGGAGTGCTGCACTGTCAGAGGGTCAGTATTGAGAGAGTGCCGCACTGTCAGAGGGTCAGTACTGAGGGAGAGCTGCACTGTCAGAGGGTCAGTACTGAGGGAGTGCTGCACTGTCAGAGGGTCAGTACTGAGGGAGTGCCGCACTGTCAGAGGGTCAGTACTGAGGGAGAGCTGCACTGTCAGAGGGTCAGTACTGAGGGAGAACTGCACTGTCAGCGGGTCAGTACTGAGGGAGCGCCGCACTGTCAGAGGGTCAGTACTGAGGGAGCACCGAACTGTCAGAGGGTCAGTACTGACGGAGCGCCGCACTGTCAGAGGGTCAGTACTGAGGGAGCACCGCACTGTCAGAGGGTCAGTATTGAGGGCGCACCGCACTGTCAGAGGGTCAGTACTGAGGGAGCACCGCACTGTCAGAGGGTCAGTACTGAGGGTGTGCCGCACTGTCAGAGGGTCAGCACTGAGGGAGCACCGCACTGTCAGAGGGTCAGTGCTGAGGGATTGCTGCACTGTCAGAGGGTCAGTACTGAGGGAGTGCTGCACTATCAGAGGGTCAGTACTGAGGGAGCGCCGCACTGTCTGAGGGTCAGTACTGAGGGAGCACCGAACTGTCAGAGGGTCAGTACTGACGGTGCGCCACACTGTCAGAGGGTCAGTACTGAGGGAGCACCGCACTGTCAGAGGGTCAGTATTGAGGGCGCACCGCACTGTCAGAGGGTCAGTACTGAGGGAGCACCGCACTGTCAGAGGGTCAGTACTGAGGGAGAGCTGCACTATCAGAGGGTCAGTATTGAGGGAGAACTGCACTGTCAGAGGGTCAGTGCTGAGGGATTGCTGCACTGTCAGAGGGTCAGTACTGAGGGAGTGCTGCACTATCAGAGGGTCAGTACTGAGGGAGAGCTGCACTATCAGAGGGTCAGTATTGAGGGAGAACTGCACTGTCAGAGGGTCAGAGGGTCAGTACTGAGGGAGTGCTGCGCTGTCAGAGGGTCAGTATTGAGAGAGTGGCGCACTGTCAGAGGATCAGTACTGATGGAGTGCCGCACTGTCAGAGGGTCAGTACTGAGGGAGTGTCGCACTGTCAGAGGGTCAGTACTGAGCGAGTGCTGCACTGTCAGAGGGTCAGTACTGAGGGAGTGCTGCACTGTCAGAGGGTCAGTATTGAGAGAGTGCCGCACTGTCAGAGGGTCAGTACTGAGGGAGAGCTGCACTGTCAGAGGGTCAGTACTGAGGGAGTGCTGCACTGTCAGAGGGTCAGTACTGAGGGAGTGCCGCACTGTCAGCGGGTCAGTACTGAGGGAGAGCTGCACTATCAGAGGGTCAGTACTGAGGGAGAACTGCACTGTCAGCGGGTCAGTACTGAGGGAGTGCTGCACTTTCAGAGGGTCAGTACTGAGGGAGTGTCGCACTGTCAGAGGGTCAGTACTGAGCGAGTGCTGCACTGTCAGAGGGTCAGTACTGAGGGAGTGCTGCACTGTCAGAGGGTCAGTATTGAGAGAGTGCCGCACTGTCAGAGGGTCAGTACTGAGGGAGAGCTGCACTGTCAGAGGGTCAGTACTGAGGGAATGCTGCACTGTCCGAGGGTCAGTACTGAGGGAGTGCTGCACTGTCAGAGGGTCAGTACTGAGGGAGAGCTGCACTGTCAGAGGGTCAGTACTGAGGGAGCGCCGCACTGTCAGAGGGTCAGTACTGAGGGAGTGCCGCACTGTCAGAGGGTCAGTACTGAGGGAGCACCGAACTGTCAGAGGGTCAGTACTGACGGAGCGCCGCACTGTCAGAGGGTCAGTACTGAGGGAACACCGCACTGTCAGAGGGTCAGTACTGAGGGAGCACCGCACTGTCAGAGGGTCAGTACTGAGGGAGTGCCGCACTGTCAGAGGGTCAGTACTGAGGGAGAGCTCCACTGTCAGAGGGTCAGTACTGAGGGAGTGCCGCACTGTCAGAGGGTCAGTACTGAGGGAGAGCCCCACTGTCAGAGGGTCAGTACTGAGGGACTCTGTCTGTCTGCCTGGTTCTCTCCCCATTTCTCGCACGCTCGCTCTCTCTCTCTTTCTCACTCTCTGGGCTGGATTCACCGCAGCCCCGTGCCAAAATCACCTTCGGCGCAGGGACGGGGAATCCAATTTCACGCTGCAAACGGGCCCACCGCCAGTGCAGCGATTCTTCGGGACCCGAGAATCGTCGTGTCCGCGGAGTACTCTGCGCGGCTGGGGGCCCGTTGCCAGCGGCCCGCCCAGCGATCCTCCGCTCCTGACCGGCCGAGTCCCCGACGGGTCGTGGGGGTGAGACACACGCACAGACGGGGAGAATGTGCAAACTCCACACGGACAGTGACCCAGAGCTGTGTGTGTGTCTCTCTCTCTCTGTCTGTCTTTGTTTCTCTCTCTTTCTGTCTCTGTTTCTCTCTCTTTGTCTCTCTCTCTCTCCCCCTCATGAAGCACTGATGTTTGAACATAGAAAACATAAGAACAAGAAGCAGGAGTCTGGACCCTCGAGCCTGCTCCACCATTCAATGAGATCATGGCTGATATGTTGTGGACTCAGCTCCACTTTCCGGCCCGAACACCATAACCCTTAATCCCTTTATTCTTCAAAAAACTATCTATCTTTATCTTAAAAACATTTAATGAAGGAGCCTCTACTGCTTCACTGGGCAAGGAATTCCATAGATGCACAACCCTTTGGGTGAAGAAGTTCCTCCTACACTCCGTCCTAAATCTACTTCCCCTTATTTTGAGGCTATGCCCCCTAGTTCTGCTTTCACCCGCCAGTGGAAACAACCTGCCCGTATCTATCCCATATATTCCCTTCACAATTTTGTATGTTTCTATAAGATCCCCCCTCATCCTTCTAAATTCCACCGAGTACTGTCCCAGTCTACTCAACCTCTCCTCATAATCCAATCCCTTCAGCTCTGGGATTAACCTAGTGAATCTCCTCTGCACACCCTCCAGCGCCAGTACGTCCTTTCTCAAGGAGACCAAAACTGAACACAATACTCCAGGTGTGGCCTAACACCTTATACAATTGCAGCGTAACCTCCCTAGTCTTAAACTCCATCCCTCTAGCAATGAAGGACAAAACTCCATTTGCCTTCTTAATCACCTGTTGCACCTGCAAACCAACTTTTTGCGACTCATGCACTAGCACACCCAGGTCTCTCTGCACAGCAGCATGTTTTAATATTTTATCATTTAAATAATAATCCCTTCTGCTGTTATTCCTACCAAAATGGATAACCTCACATTTGTCAACATTGTATTCCATCTGCCAGACCCTAGCCCATTCACTTAACCTATCCAAATCCCTCTGCAGACTTTCAGTATCCTCTGCACTTTTTGCTTTACCACTCATCTTAGTGTCGTCTGCAAACTTGGACACATTACACTTGGTCCCCAACTCCAAATCATCTATGTAAATTGTGAACAGTTGTGGGCCCAACACTGATCCCTGAAGGACACCACTAGCTACTGATTGCCAACCAGAGTAATGGCTTGCATGATACAGAGCGTTTCTGCTGTCACCATTTTTTTACTGCTCTATCGCAGTCTCATACTCTCCTCTGACCTTACCCCGACCTTCCCCCTCCTCCAAAATTACACCCCTCCCCCGACCTTACCCTCCCTACACTGACCTTATCCCACCACCCCGACCATAGCCTCCCACCTTAGCCCCTCTCCCGGCCTTAACCACCTCCCAACCTTACCCAACTCCCTCCCCTAACCTTACCCTTCACACACCAACCTTACCCCCTTCCCCCATATTACCCTTCCCTGACCTTCCCCCTTTCCTCCCATATTACCCTTCCCCAACCTTACACTCCCCGACCTTACCCTCCTCTCCCCAACCTTCCCCCTTTCCCCCCATATTACCCTTCCCAACCTTACACTCCCCCGTTCAACCGTACCCCTCTGACCTTAACCCCTCCCCCACTCCCACCTTACCCCCCCAACACCCTCCCCCAGCCTTATCCTCCCCACCCCGACCTTATCCTCCCTGTCTTCCGACCTTATCCTCCCCGCCTTCTAACCTTATCCTCCACGTCTTCCAACTTTATCCTCCCACTCCCGACCTTATCCTCGCCGTCCCCCGACCTTATCCTCCCCGCCTTCCGACTTTATCCTCCCCGTCCTCCGACATCCTCCCCGCCCCCCGACCTTATCCTCCTCGTTCCCCGACCTTATCCTCCTCATTCCCCGACCTTATCCTCCTCGTTCCCCGACCTTATCCTCCCTGTCTTCCGACCTTATCCTCGCCGTCCCCCGACCTTATCCTCCCCGTCCCCTGACCTTTTCCACCTCATTCCCCGGCCTTATCCTCCCCGTCCCCCGACCTTATCCTCCCCGCCCCCCCCGACCTTATCCTCCCCGTCCCCCGACCTTATCCTCCCCGCCCCCCCGACCTTATCCTCCTCGTTCCCCGACCTTATCCTCCCCGTCCCCCGACCTTATCCTCCCCGCCCCCCGACCTTATCCTCCCCGCCCCCCGACCTTATCCTCCCCGTCCCCCGAACGTATCCTCCCCGTCCTCCGACATCCTCCCTGCCCCCCCGACCTTATCCTCCCCGCCTTCCGACCTTATCCTCCTCGTTCCCCAGACCTTATCCTCCCTGTCTTCCGACCTTATCCTCGCCGTCCCCCGAACGTATCCTCGCCGTCCCCCGACCTTATCCTCCTCATTCCCCGACCTTATCCTCGCCGTCCCCCGACCTTATCCTCCCCGTCCCCTGACCTTTTCCTCCTCATTCCCCGGCCTTATCCTCCCCGTCCCCTGACCTTTTCCTCCTCATTCCCCGACCTTATCCTCCCCGTCCCCCCGACCTTATCCTCCCCGCCCCCCCGACCTTATCCTCCCCGCCCCCCCGACCTTATCCTCCTCGTTCCCCGACCTTATCCTCCCCGTCCCCCGACCTTATCCTCCCCGCCCCCCGACCTTATCCTCCCCGCCCCCCGACCTTATCCTCCCCGTCCCCCGACCTTATCCTCCCCGTTCCCCGACCTTATCCTCCCCGTCCCCCGACCTTATCCTCCCCGTCCCCCGACCTTATCCTCCCCGTCCCCCGACCTTATCCTCCCCGTCCCCCGACCTTATCCTCCCCGTCCCCCGACCTTATCCTCCCCGTCCCCCGACCTTATCCTCCCCGCCCCCCGACCTTATCCTCCCCGTCCCCCGACCTTATCCTCCCCGTCCCCCGAACGTATCCTCCCCGTCCTCCGACATCCTCCCTGCCCCCCCCGATCTTATCTTCCTCGTTCCCCGACCTTATCCTCCCCGCCTTCCGACCTTATCCTCCCTGTCTTCCGACCTTATCCTCGCCGTCCCCCGAACGTATCCTCGCCGTCCCCCGAACGTATCCTCGCCGTCCCCCGACCTTATCCTCCTCATTCCCCGACCTTATCCTCCTCATTCCCCGACCTTATCCTCGCCGTCCCCCGACCTTATCCTCCCCGTCCCCTGACCTTTTCCTCCTCATTCCCCGACCTTATCCTCCCCGCCCCCCGACCTTATCCTCCCCGTCCCCCGACCTTATCCTCCCCGTCCCCCGACCTTATCCTCCCCGTCCCCCGACCTTATCCTCCCCGTCCCCCGACCTTATCCTCCCCGTCCCCCGACCTTATCCTCCCCGTCCCCCGACCTTATCCTCCCCGTCCCCCGACCTTATCCTCCCCGTCCCCCGACCTTATCCTCCCCGTCCCCCGACCTTATCCTCCCCGTCCCCCGACCTTATCCTCCCCGTCCTCTGACCTTTTCCTCCTCATTCCCCGACCTTATCCTTCCCCTTCTTCCGACCTTATCCTCCCCTCCCCCCACCTTACCTCTCCCTACCCCCACCGTACCCTCCCCCTCCCCACCCTCCACCAACTTTGCATCTCCTAATTCAGAGTGATTTCAACCAGATCAATTATGTCTCGGTGTGGGGGGGGGGGGGATTAATCTCCTCAGAGAAGATTAGCTGAGTGAGGTTGACCGAGCAGGGCCCGCGCTCTGCAGCTCTGGGTGTTTGTGATATTGTCCTACTGCAGTGCGGAGTAGAGGGAGGGACGGAGGCAGTGATAGAAAGAGTAACCCCAAAACGGGAGAAAGAAACAGAGATAGAGAGACAAACAAACAGAGAGAGAGTGACAGAGACAGGGAGTGAGAGAGAGAGAGAGATAGAAGGAGGTAGAGATAGAGAGAGCGAGACAGAGATAGAGAGAGCGAGAGTGAGAGAGACAGCAGGAGGCAGAGATAGAGAGAGCGAGAGAGAGAGAGAGGAATGTGTGAGACAGGGTGGGTCACAGAAAGTGTGTCGGGAGAGAGCAAGAGTGGGAATGTGAGAGAGTGACAGAGAGAGGGAAGAACAGTCAGAGAGATGGAAAGGAACAGAGAGGACGGGAGAAATAGTAAAGAAATAGTAAAGGAGAGAGAGAGACAAAGAGGCAGAGACAGGCACAGAGTGGGAGAGGGGAAAAACAGACACACAGAAAAGATAGAGAGAGAGTGATACACCATCAATAAAATACGACGAGTGATGAACGTAACTGAGGCTTTAATACACTAAACAGCAAGCCTCCTGCCTCTGGGCCCGAACTGGGGCGGAGACGGAGACTTGCCACCTTTATACATAAGCCCGAGGGGAGGAGCCACAGGCGGAGCCAGCCTGGACAAGCCCAGGCCTGTACACTCCAGCACCATGCATATAATACAATAACGTGGTTTACCACATTCACCCCCTGTTTAAAAGAAGTCCGGCGGGGGTGAAGTGGTATTAAAGGTCAAGTCTGTCGGGCGTGTTGACCTTCCGCCGTGATCGTCTCAGTCCCGGCTGTGGTGTGGGCGCCGGCGTCGAGGCCTGCGCGTCCGGGAGTGTGTTATCTTCTTCTTCTTCGCCCAGATGTTGAGTCGGCGAAGGGGGGGGGGGCGGTTTATGGGCGGAGGTGACGGTGGTTGTCGCCGGTGGGCCTGCAGTTGTTAGTTCGTGAGGGAGGTGGGCAGGGGTGGGGGAAGACATTGTGGGATCCGGGGGTGGTGGTGATGGTTGCCGGGGAACCTGCAGGTGCAAATCCCGAAGGGAGACTGTCCTGCCGCCCATCCTGGTGTGCCACGTAGGCATATTGTGGATTGGCATGGAGGAGCAGGCCTTCTCAACAAGGGGTTCGGTTTTATGGCTCCTCGCATGCTTCCGGAGAAGGACGGGCCCTGGGACTGTCAGCCAGGACGGAAGCGAGACCCCGGAGGTGGACTTCCTGGGGAAGGCAAACACACGTTCATGAGGAGTCTCGTGGTGGCTGTACACAGGAGCGACCAGATGGAGTGGAGTGCGTCCGAGAGGACCTCTGCCAGCAGTAGACAGGGATACTTCTAGACCGTAGGGCCAGAAGGACGGCCTTCCAGACCGTCGCGTTCTCCCTCTCCACCTGTCCATTTCCCCGGGGGTTATAGCTGGTTGTCCTGCTGGAAGCGATGCCTTTGCTGAGCAGGAACTGACGCAACTCGTCGCTCATAAAGGAGGAGCTCCGATCGCTGTGGATGTAGGCGGGGAACCCAAACAGGGTGAAAAGACTGTGCAGGGCCTTGATAATGGAGGCAGAGGTCATGTCAGAGCAGGGCATGGCAAAGGGGAATCTGGAGTACTCGTCAACGATGTTGAGGAAGTACATGTTATGGTCAGTGGAGGAGAGGGGCCCTTTGAAGCCAATGCTGAGGCGTTCAAAGGGGCGAGAGGCCTTTACCAGATGTTCTCTGTCTGGCCGATAGAAGTGTGGTTTGCACTCCGCGCAGACCTGGCAGTCCCTAGTCACGGACCTGACCTCCTCGATGGTGTAAGTCAGGTTGCGAGCCTTGATGAAGTGGAAAGAACGGGTGACCCCCAGGTGACAGACGTTGTTGTGGAGGGCCCAGAGTCGGTCTACCTGTGCGCTGGCACATCTTATGCGGGAGAGGACATCTGGGGGCTCATTGAGCTTGAGCTTCCCGGGTCGATACAAGATATCATAGCTATAGGTGGAGAGCTCGATCCTCCACCTCAGAATCTTGTTCTTAATCCTGCCCCGCTGTGCATTATTGAACATGAAGGCAACTGACCGTTGGTCAGTGAAGAGAGTGAATCGCCTGCCGGCCAGGTAATGCCTCCAGTGTCTCACAGCTTCTACGATGGCGAGGGCCTCCTTTTCGACGGAGGAGTGTCGAATTTCGGAGGCATGGAGGGTACGGGAGAAGAAAGCCACGGGCCTGCCCGCCTGGTTGAGTGTAGCGGCCAGAGCAAAGTCCGACGCATCGCTCTCCACCTGGAAAGGGATGGACTCGTCCACAGCGTGCATCGCGGCTTTGGCAATATCTGCCTTGATGCGATTGAAGGCCAGTCGGGCCTCAGCCGTCAGGGAAAAATGGTGGATTTGATCAGTTGACGGGCCTTGTCCGCATAGTTGGGGACCCACTGGGCGTAGTACGAGAAGAACCCCTGGCATCTCTTCAGGGCCTTGGGGCAGTGGGGGAGGGGGAGTTCCAGGAGGGGGCACATGCGGTCAAGGTCGGGCCCTCGGACTCCGTTTTCCACAACGTAGCCAAGGATGGCTAGGCGGGTTGTGCGGAAGATGCATTTTTCTCTATTATAGGTGAGGTTCAGGAGGTTAGCGTTGTGGAGGAAGCGCCGGAGGTTCTCGTCATGGTCCTACTGGTCATGGCCACAGATGTTGACATTGTCCAAGTACGGGAACGTAGCCCGCAGCCCGTACTGTTCAACCATTCGGTCCATTTCTCTTTGGAAGACCGAGACCCCGTTGGTGACGCCGAAGGGGGATCCTGAGGAAGTGGTAGAGGCGGCCGTCTGCCTCGAAGGCAGTGTATTGGCGGTCCTCCGGGTGGATAGTGAGCTGATGGTACGCGCACTTCAAGTCGACTGTGGAGAAGGCTCGATACTGCGCAATCTGATTGACCGTGTCAGATAAGCGGGGGAGGGAGTACGCATCGAGCTGCATGTACCAGTTAATGGATGACCATCCGGTGCTTCTCCCCAGTCTTGACGACCACCACTTGGGCTCTCCAGGGGCTGGTACTAGCCTCAATGATCCCCTCTCGCAGGAGTCGCTGGACCTCCGACCTGATAAAGGCCCTGTCCTGGGCACTGTAGCATCTGCTTCTGGTAACAACGGGCTTACAGTCCGGGGTGAGGTTTGCGAAGAGGGAGGGTGGGGCGACCTTAAGGGTCGCGAGGCTACAGACGGTGAGGGGGGGCAGGTGTCCACCGAACTTCAAGGCAAGGCGTTGGAGATGGCTCTGGAAATCGAGCCCCAGTAATAGGGCAGCGCAGAGATGGGGCAGGATGTAGAGCTTAAAGTTAGTGTACTCTACGCCTTGTACAGTAAGGGTCGCGACACAGTACCCCCGGATTTCTACTGTGTGGGATTCGGAAGCCAGGGAGATTTTCTGGGTCGCAGGTAGCAGCGCCTTACTGTATCTGGGTGTATGAAGCTGGCTGTGCTGCCGGAGCCGAAAAGGCAGGCCGTCTCGTGCCCATTGATCCGGACGGTCATCATTGACTTCGCGAGGTGGTGCGGCCAGGACTGGTCGAGCGTGATGGAGGCGAGTGTCGGGAGGCGGTCGGTAGGCCGGTCGGAGGTAGTGGCAGCCAGCGTACGGTCAGGTGAGCTGGGCTCCTGGGAGGCTGCGGAGTGGTCCCAAGAAGGTGGCCCGCCCCATGAGTCACACGTGGCGGGTGGCATCGGCGATGGTGTCCAAGATGGTGGCCCCTATGGGTCGCGTGTAGCGTGGCAGCTGCGATGGCGTCCAAGATGGCGGTCCCCGTGGGTCGCACTTGGCGGCCGAAATTGAAGATGGCGACGAAGGTGGCGGCACCTACGGGTCACACATGGCGGGTGGCGCGGCAGCTGGGGGCGGCCCTGACAGGCAGCACTGCTGCGCCTCGAGGATTTAGGGGGGGATCGGGCCTGGCAGGCTTTTGCAAAGTGGCCCTTCTTCCCACAGCCGTCACAAGTTGCGTTCCTTGCCGGGAAGCGTTCGGGTGATTACTCTGGCCGCAGAAGTAGCACCTCGGGCCTCCGGCGTTGGCGGGCTGGTGCGCGGCGCAGGCTTGCGTCGCACCCGGGTCAGTTGATGGCTGCGCCCACAAGGCCCACGAGGTTGCCGCGCGGTTGGAGGTGTAGGCCCCCATGTCCTGGGAGGCCACCTCCAGTGAGTTGGAGAGCTGGACTGTCTCTGGGAGTCCGAGTGTCCCCCCCTTCCAGTAATCGCTGGCGGATATAGTTCGAGTTCATACCCGCGACATAAGCGTCCCTGATCAGCAGCTCCGCGTGCTGGGTAGCCGATATCGCCCGGCAGGAATTCTGCAAGTGATTCCCCAGGGCATTGCCGTCTCGTAGCGAAGAGGTGCCTAGCATACACCTCGTTAACGGATTTCACGTATTGTCCTTTTATCAGCATTATTGCCTCTGAGGAGAAAGACTCTTGGGCTCACCCGTGCGTGGAGGATCTGGTACTTCTGGAGGTCTGTGAAGTCTTCGGTGAAGGATGTGAGGTACTCTTCGAAGCAGCTTAGCCAGTGTTCAAACGTTTCTGTAGCGTTGGCTGCCTGTGGGTCCAGCTCCAAGCGATCACGTTTGAGTGATCAGTTCATCTTTCAGAGTTTAGTGTATTAAATTGATACACCATCAATAACACACGACGAGTGATGAACGTAACTGAGGCTTTAATACACAAAACAGCAAGCCTCCTGCCTCTGGACCCGAACTGGGTCGGAGGCGGAGACTTGCCACCTTTATACATAAGCCCCTGCCGGCTGCCGAATTCTTCGGCGCCGGAGATTTGGCGGGGTGGGAATCGCGCCGCGCCGGTCGGCGGTCTCCCCCCCGGCGATTCTCCGGTCCGCGATGGGCCGAATTCCCGCCCGTTCTATGCAGGTCCCGCCAGCATAAATTGCAGTTGGTCCCTTACTGGCGGGACCTAGCGGCGCAGGCGTGCTCCGGGATCCTCGGGGGGGGGGTGCGGGGCGATCTGGCCCCAGGGGGGTGTCCCGCGGTGGCCTGGCCCGCGATCGGGGCCCACCGATCCGCGGGCGGGCCTGTGCCATGGGGACACTCTATTCCTACGCGCCGGCCGTGTAAGCCTCCGCGGTGGTCGGGCGCGAAGGTGAACCACCCCCTGCGCAGGCACGGGGATGACATCAGCAGCCGCTGATGCTCCCGTGCATGCGCAGACCCGCGCCGGCCGGCAGAGTCCCTTCGGCCCCGTTTGGCGTGGCGCCAAGCCCCTATCCCGCCGGCCGGCAGGGCGCAAACCACTCCGGCGCTGGCCTAGCCCCTGAAGGTGGCAGCCCGACGTCGGAGTGGTTCCCGCCACTCCACTGCGCCGTTTCTGCCCGCCCCGCCGATTCCCGGAGAATCCCACCCAGGGAGAGAGAGAAAGAGACACGGAGTCAGATAGGGAGAGAGGGAGACAGAGAGAGAGGGGCACAGACAAGAGAGTGGGAGACAGAGAGAAAGAGAGCAAGACAGAGAAGGAGCTACAGAGAGAGCCAGAGAGAGGGAATGTATGAGAGAGAGAATGTATGTAAAGAGATACAGAGAGAAATGGGGAATGTGAGAAAGAGAGAGAGAGGGAATGTACAAGAGTGGGCGGAGACGGGGATTGCATAGGGGGCGAGAGGGGAATGTGAGAAAGGGAGAAAGAGAATATGAGAGGAAGAGAATGTGAGAGGGAGAGGCCGAGAGAGGGGGAATGTGTGTGTGTGTTGTGAGTGTCATGTGAGGGTACCTTTAAGACATGGATGTTTAAGCAATGTACCTTTAAGAAAACAGTGATGTCAGAGAGTGGGGTGGGGCTGAACGCAGGTTCAGCCATTTTGCAGGTTTTTAGTTTCAGTTTAAAAAGCAGTATCTCTGTGTTTCCAGAGAGCTTTCTCTGAGAGCTTCATACGTTTGGTCTATTTTCAAAGCCCTTATCCACCTATCAAAATTACTTTAGTGGGGAGAGTGTTGTGAACAATGGCTCTTTCAGAAGCTCAGAAGTTTTTGGGGGTGGAGAATGTTACACGTAGTACCTTACGGACAGAAACGAAAAGCAGATTGTTAGATTTGGCAAGAACATTGCAGTTAACATTACCTGCCAAAATGCGAAAATAATGAGATAATTATGGCGGTGGTTAAGCATTCAAAGTTGCTGAGATAGAGTTTGACTCATTGGAAATGGCAAAAATTCAGTTGCAAATTAAACAAATGGAACATGAGAAATAATTAAAGTGGCTTGCATACCAGAGGGAGAGAGAGGAAAAAGAAAGAGAAAGAGTGAGAGAGGAAAAAGAAAGAGAAAGAGGGAGACGGAGGAAAAAGAAAGAGAAAGAGAGAGAGAGGAAAAAGAAAGAGAAAGAGAGAGAGGAAAAAGAAAAGGAGAGAGAAGAAAGGAGAAAAGAAAGAATAGCCCCAGCAGAACAAAAAGAAAAAGAAAGGGAGATACAGATCAGGGAAAAAGATAAAGAGAGGGAGTTTGAACTTCAGAAAATGGTCATGAAACATGACAATCAGTTAAAATTGGCAGACATAAAGGGAAATGTACAGTTGGATGATAGTGATAAGGATAGTGAGAAAGAGCGTCATAGTCGAAGGCTTGGTGGGAATCTATTTAAATATGTCCAAGCATTGCCAAAGTTTGACGAGAAGGAAGTGGAAGCCTTTTTCATTTCATTTGAGAAGGTAGCTAAACAAATGAAATGGCCACAGGACATGTGGGTGTTACTGATTCAAACAAAGCTGGTAGGTAGAGCTAGTGAAGTGTTTGCATCACGACCGGAGGAGGTATCTGGAACGCATGAGGAGGTGAAGAAATTCATCTTAAGTGCATATGAGCTAGTGCCTGAAGCTTACAGACAAAGGTTTAGAAATTTAAGGAAAGAATTTGGTCAAACATACATGGAGTTTGAAAGGCTCAGAGTAATTTTGATAGGTGGATAAGGGCTTTGAAAATAGACCAAACGTATGAAGCTCTCAGAGAAATTATACTTTTGGAGGAGTTTAAAAATTCAATTCCTGATGTAGTGAGAACTCATGTGGAAGAACAGAGGGTTAAAACTGCGAGATTAGTAGTGGAAATGGCAGATGATTATGAATTAGTTCATAAATCAAAGATTGGTTTCCGACATCAGTTTCAGCCGGTGAGGGATAGAAACTGGGGACATGAGAAATACTCAAGTGGTAAAGGTAAAGGTGATCTGATTACAGAGACAATAAAGAGGGTGTACCTCAGATTAAAAAAATAAATCCAGGAGGGTGGAAAAAAAAAAGAAAAGTTTCAAATGTTTTCACTGTAATAAACTAGGCCATGTAAAGTCACAATGTTGGTGGTTGAAGAAAAGCACTGGGAAGGCTGATGTGGTAAAACAGGATAAGACAGTGGGGTTTGTTAGAGTGGTAAAGGAAAGCCCAAGGGAAGCGAAGGAGGTGCAAACGATTGTACAGCCGGTTCAAAAGCAATTGTTAAGAATTTACTTGTGTGGGTAAAGTTTACTCATGTGTATAAGGAGGAGCAGGTAAAGAAGTCACAATTTTTAAGAGATACAGGGGCTAGTCAATCTTTAATGGTAAGAGATGAGGAATTATGTAGTTTGGGAAGAATGTTGCCAGAAAAGGTGGTGATATGTGGAATTCAGGGTGAGAGGAGTAACGTTCCATTATATAAGGTAAGGCTGGAAAGTCCAGTGAAGAGTGGGTAGTAGGAGTAATAGAGAAACTATCTTGTCCAGGAATACAGTTTATCTTGGGTAATGATATAGCTGGATTGCAGGTGGGAGTGATGCCTACTGTGGTTGATAAGCCAGTGGAAAATCAGTCAACTGAAGTGTTGAAGGACGAATATCCTGGGATTTTTCCGGATTGTGTAGTAACAAGGTCACAAAAGTCACAGGTTAAGACAAGAGGAGAAATCAAAGAGTGAGAATGAAGTTGAAGTGCCAATTATCAGAAACGATTTTTGATCAGATGGTTGAAAAAGAACAAGAACAGGTGAAGGATGAGGCGGATATTTTTAGTTCAGGAAAATTGGTGGAGTTACAACAGAAAGATGTAGGAATAAAACGGATATATCTGAAAGCATATACGGAAGAGGAATCTAAGAGTATACCAGAGTGTTATTACCATAAAAATTATGTCTTGATGAGAAAATGGAGACCTGAACATATGCAGGCGGATGAAAAGTGGGCAGAAGTTCATCAAGTAGTATTGCCGGTAGGGTATAGTAAGGAGGTATTGCGAATTGCACATGAGGTACCACTGGGGGGTCATTTGGGAACAAGGAAAACTCAAGCTAAAATCCAGAAATATTTTTATTGGCCTGGACTACATAAAGATGTGGTTACATTTTGTCAATCATGTCACACATGTCAAGCGATAGGGAAACCTCAAGCATTGATAAAACCAGCGCCCTTAATATCCATTCCAACATTTGAGGAACTTTTTACAAGGGGTCCTAATCAATTGTGTAGGACCGCTTCCTAAAACAATAAGTGGGAGTCAATATCTTTTGACTGTAATGGATGTGTCTACTAGGTTTCCAGAGGCCATTCCAGTACGTAATATTACAGCTAAAAGGATTGTGGGGGAGTTACTTAAATTCTTTACTAGATATGGACTACCCACAGAAATTCATTCGGATCAAGGAACGAATTTTACTTCAAAGTTATTCAAAGAAGTTATGGATAGCTTAGGAATGAAACAATTTAAATCAACTGCGTACCATCCAGAATCGCAGGGAGCGTTAGAAAGGTGGCATCAGACATTAAAGATAATGTTGAGAGCGTATTGTCAAGATTATCCAGAGGATTGGGATAAAGGAATCCCATTCGCATTGTTTGCAATTAGGGATGCACCTAATGAGTCTACCAAATTTAGTCCTTTTGAACTAATTTTTGGTCATGAGATAAGAGGACCACTTAAATTAATTAAGGAACAATTGGTGGGTGAGAAATCGGAAATTACACTAATGGATTACGTGTCAAATTTTAGGGAACGATTAAATAAAGCAGGTGAATTGGCTAGACAACATTTGAAAGTTGCACAAAATGTGATGAAACGGGTCGCGGACAAGAAATCCAAAGTTCATAGTTTTGTCAGTGGGGTGAAAGTTTTAGTGTTGTTACCAGTGGTAGGGGAGGCCTTTAAAAGCCCGGTTTTGTGGACCGTATCAGATTGAAAGGAAATTAAGTGAGGTGAATTATGTGGTAAAAACACCAGATAGAAGGAAGATTCACCGACTGTGTCATGTGAATATGCTTAAAAGGTACTTTGAAAGGGAAGGAGAAAAAGGAGGTTTTAATGATTCTAACTCAAAGTGACGAACCAAATCCAGGTGACTGGGAATTTGACATACCTCAAATTAAATTGGAAAATGAGGATGTTCTTAAAAATTGGGATGAATTGTTAAGTTACCTTCAGAGGAAAAATGAACTGACCTGAAAGAGTTATTGATATCACATGGGCAATTTGTAGAGATAAATTGGGAAATACTAAAATGGCTATACATGATGTATATGTGGAAAATGCTGTTCCTATCAAACAACATCCATATAGACTTAATCCTTTAAAATTGGCACAGGTTAACAGAGAGATTGAGAGTATGCTGAAGAATGGCATAATTGAAGTGGGTTGCAGCCAATGGAGCTCACCCATAATGATGGTACCTAAACCAGACGGTACCCAACGTTTGTGTGTGGACTATCGAAAGGTGAATACAGTTACAAGAACAGACTCTTATCCTATCCCACGTTTGGAGGATTGCATCGAGAAAGTGGGACAATCCGCTTTTATTTCCAAATTGGATTTACTGAAAGGTTACTGGCAAGTACCTTTATCTGAAAGGGTGAAGGAAATTTCAGCTTTTGTGACTCCAGATGGTATATACCAATTCTAAGTTATGCCATTTGGCATGAAAAACGCCCCAGCCGCATTTCAACGGTTAACTAACAAAGTTGTTTCAGGATTACCCAATTGTGCTGTATACATCGACGATCTGGTAATTTTCAGCCAGACATGGAAAGAACATTTAAAACATCTGAGGGAGTTATTCGATCAACTTCAGGAGGCGGGTTTGGTGATAAACCTAGCCAAAGTGAATTTGGAGAAGCCCAAGTCACTTTCCTTGGCCATACAATTGGACAGGGTCGAATGGTCCCACGGGATATGTGAAAACGAAAGTTATTGGGGGTAAACTATCCAATACCCTCGACACAACGGGAAATATTGCGATTTCTTGGTATGAGTGGATTTTACCGGAAATTTGTACCAAATTTTAGCAGTGTGGTCGCTCCACTGACGGACGTCGCCGCTAGGAGCAGACAATACAGTGCCCGGGACAAGGCCTTTATCAGGTCAGAGGTCAGCAACTCTTGCGGGAAGGGATCATAGAGGCCAGTGCCAGCCCCTGGAGAGCCCAAGTGGTGGTCGTCAAGACGGAGGAGAAGCACCGATGGTCATCGACTACAGTCAGTCCATCAACCGGTACACGTAGCTCGATGCGCACCCCCTCCCCCGCATATCTGACATGGTCAATCAGATTGCGCAGTATCGAGTCTTCTCCACTGTTGACTTGAAGTCCGCATACCACCAGCTCCCTATCCGCCCGGAGGACCGCTAATACACTGCCTTCGAGGCAGATGGCTGCCTCTATCACTTCCTCAGGGTCCCCTTCGACGTCACCAATGGGGTCCTCGGTCTTCCAATGAGTGATGGACCGTATCTGGATAATGTCACCATCTGCGGCCATGACCAGCAGGACCATGACGCAAACCACCGACATTTCCTCCTCAGCGCTAAGCTCCTTAACCTCACATACAAGGAGA